>NW_027422341.1:0-156489 GCF_037893015.1 Macrotis lagotis
TTGCCTTGTGCCTTGGCTTGCCTTGCCTTGTGCCTTGCCTTGATTTGTGCCTTGCCTTGTGTCTTGCCTTGCCGTGCCTTGCCTTGCCTTGACTTGTGCCTTGCCTTGCCATGCCTTGTGCTTTGCCTTGGCTTGTGCCTTGCCTTGTCTTGTGCTTTGCCTCGCCTTGCCTCGACTTGCATCTCTTTGCCATGTCTTGCCTTGCCTTGTGCCTTGCCGTGCCTTGCGTTGCCTTGCTTTGCCCTGCTTTGTCTTGAATTGTGCCTTGCCTTGCCTTGCACCTTGCCTTGCTATGTGCCTTGCCTTGCCTTGTGCCTTGCCGTGCCTTTGCTTTGCTTGCCTTGCCTTGCACCTTGCCTTGTGCCTTAACTTGTGCCTGGCCTTGTGCCTTGCCTTGCATAGCTTTGTGCCTTGCCTTGCATAGCCTTGTGCCTTGCCTTGTGCCTTGGCATGCCTTGCCTTGCCTTGCCTCCCCTTGCCTCGCCTCGCCTCACCTTGCCGTGCCTTGCCTTGTGCCATGCTTTGCCTTGTGCCTTGCCATGCCTTGTGCCTTGCCTTGCCTTGTGCTTTGTCTTGCCTTGCCTGGTGCTTTGAATTGCCTTGCCTTGTGCCTTGCCTTGTCTTGTGCCTTGCCTTGCCTTGTGCCTTGCCTTGCCTCGCCTTGCATTGTGTCTTGCCTTGCCTTGCCTTGCCTTGCATTGTGCCTTGCCTTGCCTTGCCTTGTGCCTTGTGCCCTGTTTTGCCTTGCACCTTGCCTTGCCTTGTGCCTTGGCTTGCCTTGCCTTGTGCCTTGCCTTGACTTGTGCCTTGCCTTGTGTCTTGCCTTGCCGTGCCTTGCCTTGCCTTGACTTGTGCCTTGCCTTGCCTTGACTTGTGCCTTGCCTTGCCTTGTGCCTTGCCGTGCCTTGCCTTGCCTTGCTTTGCCTTGCTTTACTTTGAATTGTGCCTAGCCTTGACTTGCTCCTTGCCGTGCCTTGTATCTTGCCTCGGCTTTTGCTTTGCATTGCCTTGTGCCTTGCCTTGTGCTTTGCCTTGCCTTTTGCATTGCCTCGCCTTGCCTCGACTTTCATCTCCTTGCCATGCCTTGCCTTGCCTTGTGCCTTGCCTTGCCTTGTCTTGCCCTGTGCCTTGCCTTGTGCCTTGGCTTGTCTTGCGCTGCCTTGCCTTGCCTTGGGCCTTGACTTGCCGTGTGCCTTGTACCTTGCCTTGCACCTTGCCTTGCCTTGTGCCTTGCCTTGCCTTGTGCCTTGCCGTGCCTTTGCTTTGCTTGCCTTGCCTTGCACCTTGCCTTGTGCCTTACCTTGTGCCTGGCCTTGCATAGCCTTGTGCCTTGCCTTGCATAGCCTTGTGCCTTGCCTTGTGCCTTGGCATACCTTGCCTTGCCTTGCCTCCCCTTGCCTCGCCTCGCCTCACCTTGCCGTGTCTTGCATTGTGCCATGCTTTACCTTGTGCCTTGCCATGCCTTGTGCCTTGCCTTGTGCTTTGTCTTGCCTTGCCTGGTGCTTTGTATTTCCTTGCCTTGTGCCTTGCCTTGTCTTGTGCCTTGCCTTGCCTTGTGCCTTGCCTTGCCTCAACTTGCATTGTGCCTTGCCTCGCCTTGCATTGTGCCTTGCCTTGCCTTGCCTTGCCTTGCATTGTGCCTTGCCTTGCCTTGCCTTGTGCCTTGTGCCCTGTCTTGCCTTCCACCTTGCCTTGCCTTGTGCCTTGCCTTGCCTTGTGCCTTGCCTTGACTTGTGCCTTGCCTTGTGTCTTGCCTTGCCGTGCCTTGCCTTGCCTTGACTTGTGCCTTGCCTTGCCTTGTGCCTTGCCTTGCCTTGTGCCTTGCCTTGCCTTGCCTTGCCTTGCTTTGCCTTGCTTTACCTTGAATTGTGCCTTGCCTTGACTTGCTCCTTGCCTTGCCTTGTGCCTTGCCTTGGCTAGTGCTTTGCATTGCCTTGTGTCTTACCTTGCCTTGTGCCTTGCCTTGTGCTTTGCCTTGCCTTTTGCATTGCCTCGCCTTGCCTCGCCTTTCATCTCCTTGCCATGCCTTGCCTTGCCTTGTGCCTTGCCTTGTGCCTTGCCTTGTGCCTTGCCTTGTGCCTTGCCTTGCTTTGTCTTGCCATGTGCCTTGCTTTGTGCCTTGGCTTGTCTTGCGCTGCCTTGCCTTGCCTTGGGCCTTGACTTGCCTTGTGCCTTGTACCTTGCTTTTCACCTTGCCTTGCCTTGTGCATTGCCTTGCCTTGTGCCTTGCCGTGCCCTGCTTTGCTTGCCTTGCCTTGCATCTTGCCTTGTGCCTTACCTTGTGCCTGGCCTTAGGCCTTGCCTTGCATAGTCTTGTGCCTTGCCTTGTGCCTTGGCATGCCTTGCCTTGCCTCCCCTCGCCTCGCCTCGCCTCACCTTGCCGTGCCTTGCCTTGTGCCATGCTTTACCTTGTGCCTTGCCATGCCTTGTGCCTTGCCTTGCCTTGTGCTGTCTTGCCTTGCCTGGTGCTTTGAATTGCCTTGCCTTGTGCCTTGCCTTGTCTTGTGCCTTGCCTTGCCTTGTGTCTTGCCTTGCCTCGCCTTGCATTGTGCCTTGCCTTGCCTTGCCTTGTGCCTTGCCTTGCCTTGCATTGTGCCTTGCCTTGCCTTGTGCTTTTCATTGCCTTGTGCCTTGCCTTGGCTTGTGCCTTGCCTTTTCTTTTGCTTTGCCTCGTCTTGCCTCGACTTGCATCTCTTTGCCATGCCTTGCCTTGCCTTGTGCCTTGCCGTGCCTTGCGTTGCCTTGCTTTGCCCTGCTTTGCCTTGAATTGTGCCTTGCCTTGCCTTGCTCCTTGCCTTGCCTTGTGCCTTGCCTTGGCTTGTGCCTTGCCTTGGCTTGTGCTTTGCATTGCCTTGTGCCTTGCCTTGCCTTGGGCTTTGCCTTGCCTTTTGCATTGCCTCGCCTTGCCTCGCCTTACATCTCCTTGCCATGCCTTGCCTTGTGCTTTGCCTTGCCTTGCTCCTTGCCTTGCCTTGTGCCTAGCTTTGTCTTGCCCTGCCTTGCATTGCCTTGCCTTGTGCCTTGCCTTGCCTTGCATTGTGCCTTGCCTTGCCTTGTGCCTTGTGCACTGTCTTGCCTTGCACCTTGCCTTGCTTTGTGTCTTGGCTTGCCTTGCCTTGCCTTGTGCCTTGCCGTGTGCCTTGCCTTGTGGCTTGCCTTGCCGTGCCTTCAGTTGTGCCTTGCCTTGCCTTGACCTATGCCTTGCCTTGCCTTGTGCCTTGCCGTGCCTTGCCTTGCCTTGCTTTGCCTTGCTTTACCTTGAATTGTGCCTTGCCTTGCCGTGCCTTGCCTTGCCGTGCCTTGCCTTGCCTTGCTTTGCCTTGCTTTACCTTGAATTGTGCCTTGCCTTGACTTGCTCCTTGCCTTGCCTTGTGCCTTGCCTTGGCTTGTGCTTTGCATTGCCTTGTGTCTTGCCTTGCCTTGTGCCTTGCCTTGTGCTTTGCCTTGCCTTTTGCATTGCCTCGCCTTGCCTCGCCTTTCATCTCCTTGCCATGCCTTGCCTTGCCTTGTGCCTTGCCTTGTGCCTTGCCTTGCCTTGTCTTGCCCTGTGCCTTGCCTTGTGCCTTGCCTTGCCTTGTGCCTTGCCTTGCCTTGTGCCTTGCCTTGCCTTGCGCCTTGACTTGCCTTGTGCCTTGTGCCTTTTGCCCTGTCTTGCCTTGCACCGTGCCTTGCCTCGTGCCTTGGCTTGCCTTGCCTTGCCTTGTGCCTTGCCTTGACTTGTGCCTTGCCTTGTGCCTTGCCTTGCCGTGCCTTGTCTTGCCTTCACTTGAGCCTTGCCTTGCCTTGACTTGTGCCTTGCCTTGCCTTGTGCCTTTCCGTGCCTTGCCTTGCCTTGCTTTGCCTTGAATTGTGCGTTGCCTTGCCTTGCTCCTTGCCTTGCCTTGTGCCTTGCCTTGCCTTGTGCCTTTCATTGCCTTGTGCCTTGCCTTGGCTTGTGCCTTGCCTTGGCTTGTGCTTTGCATTGCCTTGTGCCTTGCCTTGTGCTTTACCTTGCCTTCTGCATTGCCTCGCCTTGCCTCGCCTTGCATCTCCTTCCCATGTCTTGCCTTGTGCCTTGCCTTGTCTTGTTCCTTGCCTTGCCTTGTGCCTTGCCTTGCCTTGTGCCTTGCCTTGTGCTTTGCGTTGCCTTGTGCCTTGCCTTGCCTTGTGCTTTGCCTTGCCTTTTGCATTGCCTCGCCTTGCCTCGCCTTGCATCTCCTTGCCATGCCTTGCCTTATGCCTTGCCTTGCCTTGCTCCTTGCCTTGCCTTGTGCCTTGCCTTGCCTTGTGCCTTGCCTTGTTCCTTGCCTTGTGCATTGGGTTGCCTTGTGCCTTGCCTTGTGCTTTGCCTTGCCTTTTGCATTGCCTCGCCTTGCCTCGCCTTGCTTCTCCTTGCCATGACTTGCCTTGCCTTGCACCTTGCCTTGTGCCTTACCTTGTGCCTGGCCTTGTGCCTTGCCTTGCATTGCCTTGTACCTTGCCTTGTGCCTTGCCTTGTGCCCTGCCTTGCCTTGCCTTGTGCCTTGCCGTGCCTTGCTTTGCTTGCCTTGCCTTGCACCTTGCCTTGTGCCTTTCCTTGTGCCTTGCCTTGTGCCTTGTCATGACTTGCCTTGCCTTGCCTTTTGCCTTGCCTTGCGTTGTGCCTTTCCTTGACTTTTGCCTTGCCTTGCCTTGCCTGGCCTCCCCTTGCGTCGCCTCGCCTCACCTTGCCGTGCCTTGCCTTGTGCCATGCTTTACCTTGTGCCTTGCCATGCCTTGTGCCTTGCCTTGCCTTGTGCTTTGTCTTGCCTTTCCTGGTGCCTTGAATTGCCTTGCCTTGTGCCTTGCCTTGTCTTGTGCCTTGCCTTGCCTTGTGCCTTGCCTTGCCTTGTGCCTTGTCTTGCCTCGCCTTGCATTGTGCCTTGCCTTGCTTTGTCTTGCCTTGTGCCTTGCCTTGCCTTGACTTGCGTTGCCTTGTGCCTTGTGCCCTGTCTTGCCTTGTACCTTGCCTTGCCTTGTGCCTTGGCTTGCCTTGCCTTGTGCCTTGCCTTGACTTGTGCCTTGCATTGTGTCTTGCCTTGCCTTGTGCCTTGCCTCGGCTTGCATTTGACCTTGCCTTGCCGTGCCTTGCCTTCACTTGTGCCTTGCCTTGCCTTGCCTTGTGCCTTGCCTTGGCTTGTGCCTTGCCTTGGCTTGTGCTTTGCATTGCCTTGTGCCTTGCCTTGCCTTGTGCCTTGCCTTGTGCTTTGCCTTGCCTTTTGCATTGCCTCGCCTTGCCTCGCCTTACATCTCCTTGCCATGCCTTGCCTTGTGCCTTGCCTTGCCTTGCTCCTTGCCTTGCCTTGTGCCTTGCCTTGTCTTGCCCTGCCTTGCCTTGCCTTGCGCCTTGACTTGTCTTGTCCCTTGTGCCTTGCCTTGCACCTTGCCTTGCCTTGTGCCTTGCCTTGTGCCTTGCCTTGTGCCTTGCATTTTGCCTTGCCTTGCCCTGTGCCTTGCCTTGTGCCTTGGCTTGTCTTTCGCTGCCTTGCCTTGCCTTGCGCCTTGACTTGCCTTGTGTCTTGTGCCTTGCCTTGCACCTTGCCTTGCCTTGTGCCTTGCCTTGCCTTTTGCCTTGCCGTGCCTGTGCTTTGCTTGCCTTGCACCTTGCCTTGTGCCTTACCTTGTGCCTGGCCTTGTGCCTTGCCTGGCATAGCCTTGTGCCTTGCCTTGCATAGCCTTGTGCCTTGCCTTGTGCCTTGGCATGCCTTGCCTTGCCTTGCCTCCCCTTGCCTCGCCTCCCCTCACCTTGCCGTGCCTTGCCTTGTGCCATGCTTTACCGTGTGCCTTGCCATCCCTTGTGCTTTGTCTTGCCTTGCCTGGTGCTTTGAATTGCCTTGCCTTTTACCTTGCCTTGTCTTGTGCCTTGCCTTGCCTTGTGCCTTGTCTTGCCTCGCCTTGCATTGTGCCTTGCCTTGCCTTGCCTTGCATTGTGCCTTGCCTTGCCTTGCCTTGTGCCTTGTGCCCTGTCTTGCCTTGCACCTTGCCTTGCCTTTTTCCTTGGCTTGCCTTGCCTTGCCTTGTGCCTTGCCTTGACTTGGGCCTTGCCTTGTGTCTTGCCTTGCCGTGCCTTCAGTTGTGCCTTGCCTTGCCTTGACTTGTGCCTTGCCTGGCCTTGTGCCCTGCCGTGCCTTGCGTTGCCTTGCTTTGCCTTGAATTGTGCCTTGCCTTGCCTTGCTCCATGCCTTGCCTTGTGCCTTGCCTTGCCTTGTGCTTTTCATTGCCTTGTGCATTGCCTTGGCTTGTGCCTTGCCTTGTCTTGTGCTTTGCCTCGCCTTGCCTCGACTTGCATTTCTTTGCCATGCCTTGCCTTGTCTTGTGCCTTGCCGTGCCTTGCGTTGCCTTGCTTTGCCCTGCTTTGCCTTGAATTGTGCCTTGCCTTGCCTTGCTCCTTGCCTTGCCTTGTGCCTTGCCTTGGCTTGTGCCTTGCCTTGGCTTGTGCCTTGCCTTGGCTTGTGCTTTGCATTGCCTTGTGCCTTGCCTTGCCTTGTGCTTTGCCTTGCCTTTTGCATTGCCTCGCCTTGCCTCGCCTTACATCTCCTTGCCATGCCTTGCCTTGTGCCTTGCCTTGCCTTGCTCCTTGCTTGCCTTGTGCCTTGCTTTGTCTTGCCCTGCCTTGCCTTGCCTTGCGCCTTGACTTGCCTTGTGCCTTGTGCCTTGCCTTGCACCTTGCCTTGCCTTGTGCCTTGCCGTGCCTTGCTTTGCTTGCCTTGCCTTGCACCTTGCCTTGTGCCTTACCTTGTACCTGGCCTTGTGCCTTGCCTTGCATAGCCTTGTGCCTTGCCTTGCATAGCCTTGTGTCTTGCCTTGTGCCTTGGCATGCCTTGCCTTGCCTTGCCTCCCCTTGCCTCGCCTCGCCTCACCTTGCCGTGCCTTGCCTTGTGCCATGCTTTACCTTGTGCCTTGCCATGCCTTGTGCCTTGCCTTGCCTTGTGCTTTGTCTTGCCTTGCCTGGTGCTTTGAATTGCCTTGCCTTGTGCCTTGCCTTGTCTTGTGCCTTGCCTTGCCTTGTGCCTTGCCTTGCCTCGCCTTGCATTGTGCCTTGTCTTGCCTTGCCTTGCCTTGTGCCTTGCCTTGCCTTGTCCCTTGTGCCCTATCTTGCCTTGCACCTTGCCTGTCCTTTTGCCTTGGCTTGCCTTGCCTTGCCTTGTGCCTTGCCTTGACTTGTGCCTTGCCTTGTGTCTTGCCTTGCCGTGCCTTGCCTTGCCGTGCCTTGCCTTGCCTTGCTTTGCCTTGCTTTACCTTGAATTGTGCCTTGCCTTGACTTGCTCCTTGCCTTGCCTTGTGCCTTGCCTTGCCTTGTGCTTTGCATTGCCTTGTGTCTTGCCTTGCCTTGTGCCTTGCCTTGTGCTTTGCTTTGCCTTTTGCATTGCCTCTCCTTGCCTCGCCTTTCATCTCCTTGCCATGCCTTGCCTTGCCTTGTGCCTTGCCTTCTGCCTTGCCTTGTGCCTTGCCTTGCCTTGTCTTGCCCTGAGCCTTGCCTTTTACCTTGGCTTGTCTTGCGCTGCCTTGCCTTGCCTTGCGCCTTGACTTGCCGTGTGCCTTGTGCCTTGCCTTGCACCTTGCCTTGCTTTGTGCCTTGCCTTGCCTTGTGCCTTGCCGTGCCTTTGCTTCGCTTGCCTTGCCTTGCACTTTGCCTTGTGCCTTACCTTGTGCCTGGCCTTGTGCCTTGCCTTGCATAGCCTTGTGCCTTGCCTTGCATAGCCTTGTGCCTTGCCTTGTGCCTTGGCATGCCTTGCCTTGCCTTGCCTCCCCTTGCCTCGCCTCGCACCACCTTGCCGTGCCTTGCCTTGTGCCATGCTTTACCTTGTGTCTTGCCATGCCTTGTGCCTTGTCTTGTGCTTTGTCTTGCCTTGCCTGGTGCTTTGAATTGCCTTGCCTTGTGCCTTCCCTTGTCTTGTGCCTTGCCTTGCCTTGTGCCTTGCCTTGCCTCGCCTTGCATTGTGTCTTGCCTTGCCTTGCCTTGCCTTGCATTGTGCCTTGCCTTGCCTTGCCTTGTGCCTTGTGCCCTGTTTTGCCTTGCACCTTGCCTTGCCTTGTGCCTTGGCTTGCCTTCCCTTGTGCCTTGCCTTGACTTGTGCCTTGCCTTGTGTCTTGCCTTGCCGTGCCTTGCCTTGCCTTGACTTGTGCCTTGCCTTGCCTTGACGTTTGCCTTGCCTTCCCTTGTGCCTTGCCGTGCCTTGCCTTGCCTTGCTTTGCCTTGCTTTACTTTGAATTGTGCCTAGCCTTGACTTGCTCCTTGCCGTGCCTTGTATCTTGCCTTGGCTTTTGCTTTGCATTGCCTTGTGCCTTGCCTTGTGCTTTGCCTTGCCTTTTGCATTGCCTCGCCTTGCCTCGACTTTCATCTCCTTGCCATGCCTTGCCTTGCCTTGTGCCTTGCCTTGCCTTGTCTTGCCCTGTGCGTTGCCTTGTGCCTTGGCTTGTCTTGTGCTGCCTTGCCTTGCCTTGCACCTTGACTTGCCGTGGGCCTTGTGCCTTGCCTTGCACCTTGCCTTGCCTTGTGCCTTGCCTTGCCTTGTGCCTTGCCGTGCCTTTGCTTTGCTTGCCTTGCCTTGCGCCTTGCTTTGTGCCTTACCTTGTGCCTGGCCTTGTGCCTTGCCTTGCATAGCCTTGTGCCTTGCCTTGCATAGCCTTGTGCCTTGGCATACCTTGCCTTGCCTTGCCTCCCCTTGCCTCGCCTCGCCTCACCTTGCCGTGCCTTGCCTTGTGCCATGCTTTACCTTGTGCCTTGCCATGCCTTGTGCCTTGCCTTGTGCTTTGTCTTGCCTTGCCTGGTGCTTTGTAATTCCTTGCCTTGTGCCTTGCCTTGTCTTGTGCCTTGCCTTGCCTTGTGCCTTGCCTTGCCTCAACTTGCATTGTGCCTTGCCTCGCCTTGCATTTTGCCTTGCCTTGCCTTGCCTTGCCTTGCATTGTGCCTTGCCTTGCCTTGCCTTGTGCCTTGTGCCCTGTCTTGCCTTGCACCTTGCCTTGCCTTGTGCCTTGCCTTGCCTTGTGCCTTGCCTTGACTTGTGCCTTGCCTTGTGTCTTGCCTTGCCGTGCCTTGCCTTGCCTTGACTTGCCTTGCCTTGTGCCTTGCCTTGCCTTGTGCCTTGCCGTGCCTTGCCTTGCCTTGCTTTGCCTTGCTTTATCTTGAATTGTGCCTTGCCTTGACTTGCTCCTTGCCTTGCCTTGTGCCTTGCCTTGCCTTGTGCTTTGCATTGCCTTGTGTCTTGCCTTGCCTTGTGCCTTGCCTTGTGCTTTGCCTTGCCTTTTGCATTGCCTCGCCTTGCCTCGCCTTTCATCTCCTTGCCATGCCTTGCCTTGCCTTGTGCCTTGCCTTGTGCCTTGCCTTGTGCCTTGCCTTGTGCCTTGCCTTGCCTTGTCTTGCCCTGTGCCTTGCCTTGTGCCTTGGCTTGTCTTGCGCTGCCTTGCCTTGCCTTGGGCCTTGACTTGCCGTGTGCCTTGTACCTTGCCTTGCACCTTGCCTTGCCTTGTGCCTTGCCTTGCCTTGTGCCTTGCCGTGCCTTGCTTTGCTTGCCTTGCCTTGCACCTTGCCTTGTGCCTTACCTTGTGCCTGGCCTTAGGCCTTGCCTTGCATAGTCTTGTGCCTTGCCTTGTGCCTTGGCATGCCTTGCCTTGCCTCCCCTCGCCTCGCCTCGCCTCACCTTGCCGTGCCTTGCCTTGTGCCATGCTTTACCTTGTGCCTTGCCATGCCTTGTGCCTTGCCTTGCCTTGTGCTGTCTTGTCTTGCCTGGTGCTTTGAATTGCCTTGCCTTGTGCCTTGCCTTGTCTTGTGCCTTGCCTTGCCTTGTGACTTGCATTGCCTCGCCTTGTATTGTGCCTTGCCTTGCCTTGCCTTGTGCCTTGCCTTGCCTTGCATTGTGCCTTGCCTTGCCTTGTGCTTTTCATTGCCTTGTGCCTTGCCTTGGCTTGTGCCTTGCCTGGTCTTGTGCTTTGCCTCGCCTTGCCTCGACTTGCATCTCTTTGCCATGCCTTGCCTTGCCTTGTGCCTTGCCGTGCCTTGCGTTGCCTTGCTTTGCCTTGCTTTGCCTTGAATTGTGCCTTGCCTTGCCTTGCTCCTTGCCTTGTCTTGTGCCTTGCCTTGGCTTGTGCCTTGCCTTGGCTTGTGCTTTGCATTGCCTTTTGCCTTGCCTTGCCTTGGGCTTTGCCTTGCCTTTTGCATTGCCTCGCCTTGCCTCGCCTTACATCTCCTTGCCATGCCTTGCCTTGTGCTTTGCCTTGCCTTGCTCCTTGCCTTGCCTTGTGCCTAGCTTTGTCTTGCCCTGCCTTGCATTGCCTTGCCTTGTGCCTTGCCTTGCCTTGCATTGTGCCTTGCCTTGCCTTGTGCCTTGTGCACTGTCTTGCCTTGCACCTTGCCTTGCTTTGTGTCTTGGCTTGCCTTGCCTTGCCTTGTGCCTTGCCGTGTGCCTTGCCTTGTGTCTTGCCTTGCCGTGCCTTCAGTTGTGCCTTGCCTTGCCTTGATTTATGCCTTGCCTTGCCTTGTGCCTTGCCGTGCCTTTCCTTGCCTTGCTTTGCCTTGCTTTACCTTGAATTGTGCCTTGCCTTGCCATGCCTTGCCTTGCCGTGCCTTGCCTTGCCTTGCTTTGCCTTGCTTTACCTTGAATTGTGCCTTGCCTTGACTTGCTCCTTGCCTTGCCTTGTGCCTTGCCTTGGCTTGTGCTTTGCATTGCCTTGTGTCTTGCCTTGCCTTGTGCCTTGCCTTGTGCTTTGCCTTGCCTTTTGCATTGCCTCGCCTTGCCTCGCCTTTCATCTCCTTGCCATGCCTTTCCTTGCTTTGTGCCTTGCCTTGTGCCTTGCCTTGTGCCTTGCCTTGCCTTGTCTTGCCCTGTGCCTTGCCTTGTGCCTTGGCTTGTCTTGCGCTGCCTTGCCTTGCCTTGCGCCTTGCCTTGCCTTGTGCCTTGCCTTGCCTTACCTTGCCTTGTGCCTTTTGCCCTGTCTTGCCTTGCACCTTGCCTTGCCTCGGGCCTTGGCTTGCCTTGCCTTGCCTTGTGCCTTCCCTTGACTTGTGCCTCGCCTTGTGTCTTGCCTTGCCGTGCCTTGTCTTGCCTTCACTTGAGCCTTGCCTTGCCTTGACTTGTGCCTTGCCTTGCCTTGTGCCTTTCCGTGCCTTGCCTTGCCTTGCTTTGCCTTGCTTTGCCTTGAATTGTGCGTTGCCTTGCCTTGCTCCTTGCCTTGCCTTGTGCCTTGCCTTGCCTTGTGCTTTTCATTGCCTTGTGCCTTGCCTTGGCTAGTGCCTTGCCTTGGCTTGTGCTTTGCATTGCCTTGTGCCTTGCCTTGTGCCTTGCCTTGTGCTTTACCTTGCCTTCTGCATTGCCTCGCCTTGCCTCGCCTTGCATCTCCTTCCCATGTCTTGCCTTGTGCCTTGCCTTGTCTTGTTCCTTGCCTTGCCTTGTGCCTTGCCTTGCCTTGTGCCTTGCCTTGTCCTTTGCGTTGCCTTGTGCCTTGCCTTGCCTTGTGCTTTGCCTTGCCTTTTGCATTGCCTCGCCTTGCCTCGCCTTGCATCTCCTTGCCATGCCTTGCCTTATGCCTTGCCTTGCCTTGCTCCTTGCGTTGCCTTGTGCCTTGCCTTGCCTTGTGCCTTGCCTTATTCCTTGCCTTGTGCATTGGGTTGCCTTGTGCCTTGCCTTGTGCTTTGCCTTGCCTTTTGCATTGCCTCGCCTTGCCTCGCCTTGCTTCTCCTTGCCATGACTTGCCTTGCCTTGCACCTTGCCTTGTGCCTTACCTTGTGCCTGGCCTTGTGCCTTGCCTTGCATTGCCTTGTACCTTGCCTTGTGCCTTGCCTTGTGCGCTGCCTTGCCTTGCCTTGTGCCTTGCCGTGCCTTGCTTTGCTTGCCTTGCCTTGCACCTTGCCTTGTGCCTTTCCTTGTGCCTTGCCTTGTGCCTTGTCATGACTTGCCTTGCCTTGCCTTTTGCCTTGCCTTGCGTTGTGCCTTTCCTTGACTTTTGCCTTGCCTTGCCTTGCCTGGCCTCCCCTTGCGTCGCCTCGCCTCACCTTGCCGTGCCTTGCCTTGTGCCATGCTTTACCTTGTGCCTTGCCATGCCTTGTGCCTTGCCTTGCCTTGTGCTTTGTCTTGCCTTTCCTGGTGCCTTGAATTGCCTTGCCTTGTGCCTTGCCTTGTCTTGTGCCTTGCCTTGCCTTGTGCCTTGCCTTGCCTTGTGCCTTGCCTTGCCTCGCCTTGCATTGTGCCTTGCCTTGCTTTGTCTTGCCTTGTGCCTTTCCTTGCCTTGACTTGCGTTGCCTTGTGCCTTGTGCCCTGTCTTGCCTTGTGCCTTGCCTTGCCTTGTGCCTTGGCTTGCCTTGCCTTGCCTTGTGCCTTGCCTTGCCTTGTGCCTTGCATTGTGTCTTGCCTTGCCTTGTGCCTTGCCTCGGCTTGCTATTTGACCTTGCCTTGCCGTGCCTTGCCTTCACTTGTGCCTTGCCTTGCCTTGCCTTGTGCCTTGCCTTGGCTTGTGCCTTGCCTTGGCTTGTGCTTTGCATTGCCTTGTGCCTTGCCTTGCCTTGTGCCTTGCCTTGTGCTTTGCCTTGCCTTTTGCATTGCCTCGCCTTGCCTCGCCTTACATCTCCTTGCCATGCCTTGCCTTGTGCCTTGCCTTGCCTTGCTCCTTGCCTTGCCTTGTGCCTTGCCTTGTCTTGCCCTGCCTTGCCTTGCCTTGCGCCTTGACTTGTCTTGTGCCTTGTGCCTTGCCTTGCACCTTGCCGTGCCTTGTGCCTTGCCTTGTGCCTTGCCTTGTGCCTTGCATTTTGCCTTGCCTTGCCCTGTGCCTTGCCTTGTGCCTTGGCTTGTCTTTCGCTGCCTTGCCTTGCCTTGCGCCTTGACTTGCCTTGTGTCTTGTGCCTTGCCTTGCACCTTGCCTTGCCTTGTGCCTTGCCTTGCCTTTTGCCTTGTCGTGCCTGTGCTTTGCTTGCCTTGCACCTTGCCTTGTGCCTTACCTTGTGCCTGGCCTTGTGCCTTGCCTTGCATAGCCTTGTGCCTTGCCTTGCATAGCCTTGTGCCTTGCCTTGTGCCTTGGCATGCCTTGCCTTGCCTTGCCTCCCCTTGCCTCGCCTCCCCTCACCTTGCCGTGCCTTGCCTTGTGCCATGCTTTACCTTGTGCCTTGCCATGCCTTGTGCTTTGTCTTGCCTTGCCTGGTGCTTTGAATTGCCTTTTCTTTTACCTTGCCTTGTCTTGTGCCTTGCCTTGCCTTGTGCCTTGTCTTGCCTCGCCTTGCATTGTGCCTTGCCTTTTGCCTTGCATTGTGCCTTGCCTTGCCTTGCCTTGTGCCTTGTGCCCTGTCTTGCCTTGCACCTTGCTTTGCCTTGTGTCTTGGCTTGCCTTGCCTTGCCTTGTGCCTTGCCTTGACTTGCGCCTTGCCTTGTGTCTTGCCTTGCCGTGCCTTCAGTTGTGCCTTGCCTTGCCTTGACGTGTGCCTTGCCTGGCCTTGTGCCCTGCCGTGCCTTGCGTTGCCTTGCTTTGCCCTGAATTGTGCCTTGCCTTGCCTTGCTCCATGCCTTGCCTTGTGCCTTGCCTTCCCTTTTGCTTTTCATTGCCTTGTGCCTTGCCTTGGCTTGTGCCTTGCCTTGTCTTGTGCTTTGCCTCGCCTTGCCTCGACTTGCATCTCTTTGCCATGCCTTGCCTTGCCTTGTGCCTTGCCGTGCCTTGCGTTGCCTTGCTTTGCCCTGGTTTGCCTTGAATTGTGCCTTGCCTTGCCTTGCTCCTTGCCTTGCCTTGTGCCTTGCCTTGGCTTTTGCCTTGCCTTGGCTTGTGCCTTGCCTTGGTTTGAGCTTTGCATTGCCTTGTGCTTTGCCTTGCCTTGTGCTTTGCCTTGCCTTTTGCATTTCCTCGCCTTGTCTCGCCTTACATCTCCTTGCCATGCCTTGCCTTGTGCCTTGCCTTGCCTTGCTCCTTGCTTGCCTTGTGCCTTGCTTTGTCTTGCCCTGCCTTGCCTTGCCTTGCGCCTTGACTTGCCTTGTGCCTTGTCCCTTGCCTTGCACCTTGCCTTGCCTTGTGCCTTGCCTTGCCTTGTGCCTTGCCTTGTGCCTTGCCTTGCACCTTGCCTTGTGCCTTACCTTGTACCTGGCCTTGTGCCTTGCCTTGCATAGCCTTGTGCCTTGCCTTGCATAGCCTTGTGTCTTGCCTTGTGCCTTGGCATGCCTTGCCTTGCCTTGCCTCCCCTTGCCTCGCCTCGCCTCACATTGCCGTGCCTTGCCTTGTGCCATGCTTTACCTTGTGCCTTGCCATGCCTTGTGCCTTGCCTTGCCTTGTGCTTTGTCTTGCCTTGCCTGGTGCTTTGAATTGCCTTGCCTTGTGCCTTGCGTTGTCTTGTGCCTTGCCTTGCCTTGTGCCTTGCCTTGCCTCGCCTTGCATTGTGCCTTGTCTTGCCTTGCCTTGCTTTGTGCCTTGCCTTGCCTTGTCCCTTGTGCCCTATCTTGCCTTGCACCTTGCCTGTCCTTTTGCCTTGGCTTGCCTTGCCTTCCCTTGTGCCTTGCCTTGACTTGTGCCTTGCCTTGTGTCTTGCCTTGCCGTGCCTTGCCTTGTCGTGCCTTGCCTTGCCTTGCTTTGCCTTGCTTTACCTTGAATTGTGCCTTGCCTTGACTTGCTCCTTGCCTTGCCTTGTGCCTTGCCTTGCCTTGTGCTTTGCATTGCCTTGTGTCTTGCCTTGCCTTGTGCCTTGCCTTGTGCTTTGCTTTGCCTTTTGCATTGCCTCTCCTTGCCTCGCCTTTCATCTCCTTGCCATGCCTTGCCTTGCCTTGTGCCTTGCCTTCTGCCTTGCCTTGTGCCTTGCCTTGCCTTGTCTTGCCCTGAGCCTTGCCTTTTACCTTGGCTTGTCTTGCGCTGCCTTGCCTTGCCTTGCGCCTTGACTTGCCGTGTGCCTTGTGCCTTGCCTTGCACCTTGCCTTGCTTTGTGCCTTGCCTTGCCTTGTGCCTTGCCTTGCCTTTGCTTTGCTTGCCTTGCCTTGCACCTTGCCTTGTGCCTTACTTTGTGCCTGGCCTTGTGCCTTGCCTTGCATAGCCTTGTGCCTTGCCTTGCATAGCCTTGTGCCTTGCCTTGTGCCTTGGCATGCCTTGCCTTTCCTTGCCTCCCCTTGCCTCGCCTCGCCTCACCTTGCCGTGCCTTGCCTCGTGCCATGCTTTACCTTGTGCCTTGCCATGCCTTGTGAGTTGCCTTGCCTTGTGCTTTGCCTTGCCTTGCCTGGTGCTTTAAATTGCCTTGCCTTGTGCCTTGCCTTGTCTTGTGCCTGCCTTGCCTTGTGCCTTGCCTTGCCTCGCCTTGCATTGTGCCTTGCCTTGCCTTGCCTTGCCTTGCATTGTGCCTTGCCTTGCCTTGCCTTGTGCCTTGTGCCCTGTCTTGCCTTGCACCTTGCCTTGCCTTGTGCCTTGCCTTGCCTTGCCTTGTGCCTTGCCTTGACTTGTGCCTTGCCTTGTGTCTTGCCTTGCCGTGCCTTGCCTTGCCTTGACTTGTGCCTTGCCTTGCCTTGACTTGTGCCTTGCCTTGCCTTGTGCCTTGCCGTGCCTTGCCTTGCCTTGCTTTGCCTTGCTTTACTTTGAATTGTGCCTAGCCTTGACTTGCTCCTTGCCGTGCCTTGTATCTTGCCTTGGCTTTTGCTTTGCATTGCCTTGTGCCTTGCCTTGTGCTTTGCCTTGCCTTTTGCATTGCCTCGCCTTGCCTCGACTTTCATCTCCTTGCCATGCCTTGCCTTGCCTTGTGCCTTGCCTTGCCTTGTCTTGCCCTGTGCGTTGCCTTGTGCCTTGGCTTGTCTTGTGCTGCCTTGCCTTGCCTTGCACCTTGACTTGCCGTGGGCCTTGTGCCTTGCCTTGCACCTTGCCTTGCCTTGTGCCTTGCCTTGCCTTGTGCCTTGCCGTGCCTTTGCTTTGCTTGCCTTGCCTTGCGCCTTGCTTTGTGCCTTACCTTGTGCCTGGCCTTGTGCCTTGCCTTGCATAGCCTTGTGCCTTGCCTTGCATAGCCTTGTGCCTTGGCATACCTTGCCTTGCCTTGCCTCCCCTTGCCTCGCCTCGCCTCACCTTGCCGTGCCTTGCCTTGTGCCATGCTTTACCTTGTGCCTTGCCATGCCTTGTGCCTTGCCTTGCCTTGTGCTTTGTCTTGCCTTGCCTGGTGCTTTGTATTTCCTTGCCTTGTGCCTTGCCTTGTCTTGTGCCTTGCCTTGCCTTGTGCCTTGCCTTGCCTCAACTTGCATTGTGCCTTGCCTCGCCTTGCATTTTGCCTTGCCTTGCCTTGCCTTGCTTTGCATTGTGCCTTGCCTTGCCTTGCCTTGTGCCTTGTGCCCTGTCTTGCCTTCCACCTTGCCTTGCCTTGTGCCTTGCCTTGCCTTGTGCCTTGCCTTGACTTGTGCCTTGCCTTGTGTCTTGCCTTGCCGTGCCTTGCCTTGCCTTGACTTGTGCCTTGCCTTGCCTTGTGCCTTGCCTTGCCTTGTGCCTTGCCGTGCCTTGCATTGCCTTGCTTTGCCTTGCTTTATCTTGAATTGTGCCTTGCCTTGACTTGCTCCTTGCCTTGCCTTGTGCCTTGCCTTGGCTTGTGCTTTGCATTGCCTTGTGTCTTGCCTTGCCTTGTGCCTTGCCTTGTGCTTTGCCTTGCCTTTTGCATTGCCTCGCCTTGCCTCGCCTTTCATCTCCTTGCCATGCCTTGCCTTGCCTTGTGCCTTGCCTTGTGCCTTGCCTTGTGCCTTGCCTTGTGCCTTGCCTTGCCTTGTCTTGCCCTGTGCCTTGCCTTGTGCCTTGGCTTGTCTTGCGCTGCCTTGCCTTGCCTTGGGCCTTGACTTGCCTTGTGCCTTGTACCTTGCCTTGCACCTTGCCTTGCCTTGTGCCTTGCCTTGCCTTGTGCCTTGCCGTGCCCTGCTTTGCTTGCCTTGCCTTGCACCTTGCCTTGTGCCTTACTTTGTGCCTGGCCTTAGGCCTTGCCTTGCATAGTCTTGTGCCTTGTCTTGTGCCTTGGCATGCCTTGCCTTGCCTCCCCTCGCCTCGCCTCGCCTCACCTTGCCGTGCCTTGCCTTGTGCCATGCTTTACCTTGTGCCTTGCCATGCCTTGTGCCTTGCCTTGCCTTGTGCTTTGTCTTGCCTTGCCTGGTGCTTTGAATTGCCTTGCCTTGTGCCTTGCCTTGTCTTGTGCCTTGCCTTGCCTTGTGTCTTGCCTCGCCTCGCCTTGCATTGTGCCTTTGCCTTGCCTTGCCTTGTGCCTTGCCTTGCCTTGCATTGTGCCTTGCCTTGCCTTGTGCTTTTCATTGCCTTGTGCCTTGCCTTGGCTTGTGCCTTGCCTTGTCTTGTGCTTTGCCTCGCCTTGCCTCGACTTGCATCTCTTTGCCATGCCTTGCCTTGCCTTGTGCCTTGCCGTGCCTTGCGTTGCCTTGCTTTGCCCTGCTTTGCCTTGAATTGTGCCTTGCCTTGCCTTGCTCCTTGCCTTGTCTTGTGCCTTGCCTTGGCTTGTGCCTTGCCTTGGCTTGTGCTTTGCATTGCCTTGTGCCTTGCCTTGCCTTGTGCTTTGCCTTGCCTTTTGCATTGCCTCGCCTTGCCTCGCCTTACATCTCCTTGCCATGCCTTGCCTTGTGCCTTGCCTTGCCTTGCTCCTTGCCTTGCCTTGTGCCTAGCTTTGTCTTGCCCTGCCTTGCCTTGCCTTGCCTTGTGCCTTGCCTTGCCTTGCATTGTGCCTTGCCTTGCCTTGTGCCTTGTGCACTGTCTTGCCTTGCACCTTGCCTTGCTTTGTGTCTTGGCTTGCCTTGCCTTGCCTTGTGCCTTGCCGTGTGCCTTGCCTTGTGTCTTGCCTTGCCGTGCCTTCAGTTGTGCCTTGCCTTGCCTTGATTTATGCCTTGCCTTGCCTTGTGCCTTGCCGTGCCTTTCCTTGCCTTGCTTTACCTTGAATTGTGCCTTGCCTTGCCATGCCTTGCCTTGCCGTGCCTTGCCTTGCCTTGCTTTGCCTTGCTGTACCTTGAATTGTGCCTTGCCTTGACTTGCTCCTTGCCTTGCCTTGTGCCTTGCCTTGGCTTGTGCTTTGCATTGCCTTGTGTCTTGCCTTGCCTTGTGCCTTGCCTTGTGCTTTGCCTTGCCTTTTGCATTGCCTCGCCTTGCCTCGCCTTTCATCTCCTTGCCATGCCTTTCCTTGCCTTGTGCCTTGCCTTGTGCCTTGCCTTGTGCCTTGCCTTGCCTTGTCTTGCCCTGTGCCTTGCCTTGTGCCTTGGCTTGTCTTGCGCTGCCTTGCCTTGCCTTGCGCCTTGCCTTGACTTGTGCCTTGCCTTGCCTTGCCTTGCCTTGTGCCTTTTGCCCTGTCTTGCCTTGCACCTTGCCTTGCCTCGGGCCTTGGCTTGCCTTGCCTTGCCTTGTGCCTTCCCTTGACTTGTGCCTTGCCTTGTGTCTTGCCTTGCCGTGCCTTGTCTTGCCTTCACTTGAGCCTTGCCTTGCCTTGACTTGTGCCTTGCCTTGCCTTGTGCCTTGCCGTGCCTTGCCTTGCCTTGCTTTGCCTTGCTTTGCCTTGAATTGTGCCTTGCCTTGCCTTGCTCCTTGCCTTGCCTTGTGCCTTGCCTTGCCTTGTGCTTTTCATTGCCTTGTGCCTTGCCTTGGCTTGTGCCTTGCCTTGGCTTGTGCTTTGCATTGCCTTGTGCCTTGCCTTGTGCTTTACCTTGCCTTCTGCATTGCCTCGCCTTGCCTCGCCTTGCATCTCCTTCCCATGTCTTGCCTTGTGCCTTGCCTTGTCTTGTTCCTTGCCTTGCCTTGTGCCTTGCCTTGCCTTGTGCCTTGCTTTGTGCTTTGCGTTGCCTTGTGCCTTGCCTTGCCTTGTGCTTTGCCTTGCCTTTTGCATTGCCTCGCCTTGCCTCGCCTTGCATCTCCTTGCCATGCCTTGCCTTATGCCTTGCCTTGCCTTGCTCCTTGCGTTGCCTTGTGCCTTGCCTTGCCTTGTGCCTTGCCTTATTCCTTGCCTTGTGCATTGGGTTGCCTTGTGCCTTGCCTTGCATAGCCTTGTGTCTTGCCTTGTGCCTTGGCATGCCTTGCCTTGCCTTGCCTCCCCTTGCCTCGCCTCGCCTCACCTTGCCGTGCCTTGCCTTGTGCCATGCTTTACCTTGTGCCTTGCCATGCCTTGTGCTTTGTCTTGCCTTGCCTGGTGCTTTGAATTGCCTTGCCTTTTGCCTTGCCTTTTCTTGTGCCTTGCCTTGCCTTGTGCCTTGCCTTGCCTCGCCTTGCATTGTGCCTTGCCTTGCCTTGCCTTGCATTGTGCCTTGCCTTGCCTTGCCTTGTGCCTTGTGCCCTGTCTTGCCTTGCACCTTGCCTTGCCTTGTGCCTTGGCTTGCCTTGCCTTGCCTTGTGCCTTGCCTTGACTTGTGCCTTGCCTTGTGTCTTGCCTTGCCGTGCCTTCAGTTGTGCCTTGCCTTGCCTTGACTTGTGCCTTGCCTGGCCTTGTGCCCTGCCGTGCCTTGCGTTGCCTTGCTTTGCCTTGAATTGTGCCTTGCCTTGCCTTGCTCCATGCCTTGCCTTGTGCCTTGCCTTGCCTTGTGCTTTTCATTGCCTTGTGCCTTGCCTTGGCTTTTGCCTTGCCTTGTCTTGTGCTTTGCCTCGCCTTGCCTCGACTTGCATTTCTTTGCCATGCCTTGCCTTGCCTTGTGCCTTGCCGTGCCTTGCGTTGCCTTGCTTTGCCCTGCTTTGCCTTGAATTGTGCCTTGCCTTGCCTTGCTCCTTGCCTTGCCTTGTGCCTTGCCTTGGCTTGTGCCTTGCCTTGGCTTGTGCCTTGCCTTGGCTTGTGCTTTGCATTGCCTTGTGCCTTGCCTTGCCTTGTGCTTTGCCTTGCCTTTTGCATTGCCTCGCCTTGCCTCGCCTTACATCTCCTTGCCATGCCTTGCCTTGTGCCTTGCCTTGCCTTGCTCCTTGCCTTGCCTTGTGCCTAGCTTTGTCTTGCCCTGCCTTGCCTTGCCTTGCGCCTTGACTTGCCTTGTGCCTTGTGCCTTGCCTTGCACCTTGCCTTGCCTTGTGCCTTGCCGTGCCTTGCTTTGCTTGCCTTGCCTTGCACCTTGCCTTGTGCCTTACCTTGTACCTGGCCTTGTGCCTTGCCTTGCATAGCCTTGTGCCTTGCCTTGCATAGCCTTGTGTCTTGCCTTGTGCCTTGGCATGCCTTGCCTTGCCTTGCCTCCCCTTGCCTCGCCTCGCCTCACATTGCCGTGCCTTGCCTTGTGCCATGCTTTACCTTGTGCCTTGCCATGCCTTGTGCCTTGCCTTGCCTTGTGCTTTGTCTTGCCTTGCCTGGTGCTTTGAATTGCCTTGCCTTGTGCCTTGCGTTGTCTTGTGCCTTGCCTTGCCTTGTGCCTTGCCTTGCCTCGCCTTGCATTGTGCCTTGCCTTGCCTTGCCTTGCTTTGTGCCTTGCCTTGTGCCTTGTGCCCTGTCTTGCCTTGCACCTTGCCTGTCCTTGTGCCTTGGCTTGCCTTGCCTTCCCTTGTGCCTTGCCTTGACTTGTGCCTTGCCTTGTGTCTTGCCTTGCCGTGCCTTGCCTTGTCGTGCCTTGCCTTGCCTTGCTTTGCCTTGCTTTACCTTGAATTGTGCCTTGCCTTGACTTGCTCCTTGCCTTGCCTTGTGCCTTGCCTTGCCTTGTGCTTTGCATTGCCTTGTGTCTTGCCTTGCCTTGTGCCTTGCCTTGTGCTTTGCCTTGCCTTTTGCATTGCCTCTCCTTGCCTCGCCTTTCATCTCCTTGCCATGCCTTGCCTTGCCTTGTGCCTTGCCTTCTGCCTTGCCTTGTGCCTTGCCTTGCCTTGTCTTGCCCTGAGCCTTGCCTTTTACCTTGGCTTGTCTTGCGCTGCCTTGCCTTGCCTTGCGCCTTGACTTGCCGTGTGCCTTGTGCCTTGCCTTGCACCTTGCCTTGCTTTGTGCCTTGCCTTGCCTTGTGCCTTGCCGTGCCTTTGCTTTGCTTGCCTTGCCTTGCACCTTGCCTTGTGCCTTACCTTGTGCCTGGCCTTGTGCCTTGCCTTGCATAGCCTTGTGCCTTGCCTTGCATAGCCTTGTGCCTTGCCTTGTGCCTTGGCATGCCTTGCCTTGCCTTGCCTCCCCTTGCCTCGCCTCGCCTCACCTTGCCGTGCCTTGCCTTGTGCCATGCTTTACCTTGTGCCTTGCCATGCCTTGTGCCTTGCCTTGCCTTGTGCTTTGTCTTGCCTTGCCTGGTGCTTTGAATTGCCTTGCCTTGTGCCTTGCCTTGTCTTGTGCCTTGCCTTGCCTTGTGCCTTGCCTTGCCTCGCCTTGCATTGTGCCTTGCCTTGCCTTGCCTTGCCTTGCCTTGCATTGTGCCTTGCCTTGCCTTGCCTTGTGCCTTGTGCCCTGTCTTGCCTTGCACCTTGCCTTGCCTTGTGCCTTGGCTTGCCTTGCGTTGTGCCTTGCCTTGACTTGTGCCTTGCCTTGTGTCTTGCCTTGCCGTGCCTTGCCTTGCCTTGACTTGTGCCTTGCCTTGCCTTGACTTGTGCCTTGCCTTGCCTTGTGCCTTGCCGTGCCTTGCCTTGCCTTGCGTTGCCTTGCTTTACTTTGAATTGTGCCTAGCCTTGACTTGCTCCTTGCCGTGCCTTGTATCTTGCCTTGGCTTTTGCTTTGCATTGCCTTGTGCCTTGCCTTGTGCTTTGCCTTGCCTTTTGCATTGCCTCTCCTTGCCTCGCCTTTCATCTCCTTGCCATGCCTTGCCTTGCCTTGTGCCTTGCCTTGCCTTGTCTTGCCCTGAGCCTTGCCTTTTACCTTGGCTTGTCTTGCGCTGCCTTGCCTTGCCTTGCACCTTGACTTGCCGTGTGCCTTGTGCCTTGCCTTGCACCCTGCCTTGCCTTGTGCCTTGCCTTGCCTTGTGCTTGCCGTGCCTTGCTTTGCATGCCTTGCCTTGCCTTGCACCGTGCCTTGTGCCTTACCTTGTGCCTGGCCTTGTGCCTTGCCTTGAATAGTCTTGTGCCTTGCCTTGTGCCTTGCCTTGCCTTGTGCCTTGCCGTGCTTTGCTTTTCATGCCTTGCCTTGCCTTGCACCTTGCCTTGTGCGTTACCTTGTGCCTGGCCTTGTGCCTTGCCTTGTATAGCCTTGTGCCTTGCCTTGTGCCTTGGCATGCCTTGCCTTGCCTTGCCTTGCCTCCCCTTGCCTCGCCTCGCCTCACCTTGCCGTGCCTGGCCTTGTGCCATGATTTACCTTGTGCCTTTCCATGCCTTGTGCCTTGCCTTGCCTTGTGCCTTGGCTTGCCTTGCCTTCCCTTGTTCCTTGTCTTGACTTGTGCCTTGTTTTGTGTCTTGCCTTACCGTGCCTTGCCTTGCCTTGACTTGTGCCTTGCCTTGCCTTGTGCCTTGCCGTGCCTTGCTTTGCCTTGAATTGTGCCTTGCCTTGCCTTGCCTCTTGCCTTGCCTTGTGCCTTGCCTTGCCTTTTGCTTTTCCTTACCTTTTGCCTTGCCTTGGCTTTTGCCTTGCCTTGGCTTGTGCTTTGCATTGCCTTGTGCCTTGCCTTGCCTTGCCTTGTGCCTTGCCTTGATTTGTGCCTTGCCGTGCCTTGCCTTGCCTTGCCTTGCCTTTTCTTGCCCTGTGCCTTGCCTTGTGCCTTGGCTTGTCTTGCGCTTCCTTGCCTTGCCTGGCCTTGCGGTTGACTTGCCTTGTGCCTTGCCTTGCACCTTGCCTTGCCTTGTGCCTTGCCGTGCTTTGCTTTCATGCCTTGCCTTGCCTTTCACCTTGCCTTGTGCCTTACTTTGTGCCTGGCCTTGTGCCTTGCCTTGCATAGCCTTGTGCCTTGCCTTGTGCCTTGGCATGCCTTGCCTTGCCTTGCCTTGCCTCCCCTTGCCTCGCCTCGCCTCACCTTGCCGTGCCTTGCCTTGTGCCTTGCCTTGTGCTTTGCCTTGCCTTTTGCATTGCCTCGCCTTGCCTCGCCTTGCATCTCCTTCCCATGTCTTGCCTTGTGCCTTGCCTTGTCTTGTTCCTTGCCTTGCCTTGTGCCTTGCCTTGTGCTTTGCGTTGCCTTGTGCCTTGACTTGCCTTGTGCTTTGCCTTGCCTTTTGCATTGGCTCGCCTTGCCTCGCCTTGCATCTCCTTGCCATGCCTTGCCTTATGCCTTGCCTTGCCTTGCTCCTTGCCTTGCCTTGTGCCTTGCCTTGCCTTGTGCCCTGCCTTGTTCCTTGCCTTGTGCATTGGGTTGCCTTGTGCCTTGCCTTGTGCTTTGCCTTGCCTTTTGCATTGCCTCGCCTTGCCTCGCCTTGCTTCTCCTTGCCATGACTTGCCTTGCCTTGCACCTTGCCTTGTGCCTTACCTTGTGCCTGGCCTTGTGCCTTGCCTTGCATTGCCTTGTACCTTGCCTTGTGCCTTGCCTTGTGCCCTGCCTTGCCTTGCCTTGTGCCTTGCCGTGCCTTGCTTTGCTTGCCTTGCCTTGCACCTTGCCTTGTGCCTTTCCTTGTGCCTGGCCTTGTGCCTTGCCTTGCATAGCCTTATGCCTTGCCTTGTGCCTTGTCATGACTTGCCTTGCCTTGCCTTTTGCCTTGCCTTGCGTTGTGCCTTTCCTTGACTTTTGCCTTGCCTTGCCTTGCCTGGCCTCCCCTTGCGTCGCCTCGCCTCACCTTGCCCTGCCTTGCCTTGTGCCATGCTTTACCTTGTGCCTTGCCATGCCTTGTGCCTTGCCTTGCCTTGTGCTTTGTCTTGCCTTGCCTGGTGCTTTGAATTGCCTTGCCTTGTGCCTTGCCATGTCTTGTGCCTTGCCTTGCCTTGTGCCTTGCCTTGCCTTGTGCCTTGCCTTGCCTCGCCTTGCATTGTGCCTTGCCTTGCTTTGCCTTGCCTTGTGCCTTGCCTTGCCTTGACTTGCCTTGCCTTGTGCCTTGTGCCCTGTCTTGCCTTGCACCTTGCCTTGCCTTGTGCCTTGGCTTGCCTTGCCTTGCCTTGACTTGTGCCTTGCATTGTGTCTTGCCTTGCCTTGTGCCTTGCCACGGCTTCTATTTGACCTTGCCTTGCCGTGCCTTGCCTTCACATGTGCCTTGCATTGCCTTGCCTTGTGCCTTGCCTTGGCTTGTGCCTTGCCTTGGCTTGTGCTTTGCATTGCCTTGTGCCTTGCCTTGCCTTGTGCCTTGCCTTGTGCTTTGCCTTGCCTTTTGCATTGCCTCGCCTTGCCTCGCCTTACATCTCCTTGCCATGCCTTGCCTTGTGCCTTGCCTTGCCTTGCTCCTTGCCTTGCCTTGTGCCTTGCCTTGTCTTGCCCTGCCTTGCCTTGCCTTGCGCCTTGACTTGTCTTGTGCCTTGTGCCTTGCCTTGCAACTTGCCTTGCCTTGTGCCTTGCCTTGTGCCTTGCCTTGTGCCTTGCATTTTGCCTTGCCTTGCCCTGTGCCTTGCCTTGTGCCTTGGCTTGTCTTGCGCTGCCTTGCCTTGCCTTGCGCCTTGACTTGCCTTGTGCCTTGTGCCTTGCCTTGCACCTTGCCTTGCCTTGTGCCTTGCCTTGCCTTTTGCCTTGCCGTGCCTGTGCTTTGCTTGCCTTGCACCTTGCCTTGTGCCTTACCTTGTGCCTGGCCTTTTGCCTTGCCTTGCATAGCCTTGTGCCTTGCCTTGCATAGCCTTGTGCCTTGCCTTGTGCCTTGGCATGCGTTGCCTTGCCTTGCCTCCCCTTGCCTCGCCTCCCCTCACCTTGCCGTGCCTTGCCTTGTGCCATGCTTTACCTTGTGCCTTGCCATGCCTTGTGCTTTGTCTTGCCTTGCCTGGTGCTTTGAATTGCCTTGCCTTGTGCCTTGCCTTGTCTTGTGCCTTGCCTTGCCTTGTGCCTTGTCTTGCCTCGCCTTGCATTGTGCCTTGCCTTGCCTCGCCTTGCATTGTGCCTTGCCTTGCCTTGCCTTGTGCCTTGTGCCCTGTCTTGCCTTGCACCTTGCCTTGCCTTGTGCCTTGGCTTGCCTTGCCTTGCCTTGTGCCTTGCCTTGACTTGGGCCTTGCCTTGTGTCTTGCCTTGCCGTGCCTTGCCTTGCCTTGACTTGTGCCTTGCCTTGCCTTGACTTGTGCCTTGCCTTGCCTTGCTTTGCCTTGCTTTACCTTGAATTGTGCCTTGCCTTGACTTGCTCCTTGCTTTGCCTTGTGCCTTGCCTTGCCTTGTGCTTTGCATTGCCTTGTGTCTTGCCTTGCCTTGTGCCTTGCCTTGTGCTTTGCCTTGCCTTTTGCATTGCCTCGCCTTGCCTCGCCTTTCATCTCCTTGCCATGCCTTGCCTTGCCTTGTGCCTTGCCTTGTGCCTTGCCTTGTGCCTTGCCTTGCCTTGTCTTGCCCTGTGCCTTGCCTTGTGCCTTGGCTTGTCTTGCGCTGCCTTGCCTTGCCTTGCGCCTTGACTTGCCTTGTGCCTTGGCTTGCCTTGCCTTGCCTTTGCCTTGCCTTGCCTTGCCTTGCATTGTGCCTTGCCTTGCCTTGCCTTGTGCCTTGTGCCCTGTCTTGCCTTGCACCTTGCCTTGCCTTTTTCCTTGGCTTGCCTTGCCTTGCCTTGTGCCTTGCCTTGCCTTGTGCCTTGCCTTGTGTCTTGCCATTCCTTGCTTTGTGCCTTGCCTTGCCTTGCCTTGTGCCTTGCCTTGCTTTGTGCCTTGCCGTGCCTTGCCTTGCCTTGCCTTGCCTTTTCTTGCCCTGTGCCTTGCCTTGTGCCTTGGCTTGTCTTGCGCTGCCGTGCCTTGCCTGGCCTTGCGCCTTGACTTGCCTTGTGCCTTGCCTTGCACCTTGCCTTGCCTTGTGCCTTGCCGTGCTTTGCTTTGCATGCCTTGCCTTGCCTGGCACCTTGCCTTGTGCCTTACCTTGTGCCTGGCCTTGTGCCTTGCCTTGCATAGCCTTGTGCCTTGCCTTGTGCCTTGGCATGCCTTGCCTTGCCTTGCCTTGCCTCCCCTTGCCTCGCCTCGCCTCACCTTGACGTGCCTTGCCTTGTGCCATGCTTTACCTAGTGCCTTGCCATGCCTTGTGCCTTGCCTTGCCTGGTGGTTTGAATTGCCTTGCCTTGTGCCTTGCCTTGTATTGTGCCTTGCCTTGCCTTGTGCCTTGCCTTGCCTCGCCTTGGCTTGCATTGTGCCTTGCCTTGCCTTGTGCCTTGCCTTGCCTTGCATTTTGCCTTGCCTTGCCTTGCCTAGCCTTGTGCCTTGTGCCCTGTCTTGCTTTGCACCTTGCCTTGCCTTGTGCCTTGGCTTGCCTTGCCTTGAATTGTGCCTTGCCTTGTGTCTTGCCTTGCCGTGCCTTGCCTTGCCTTCACTTGTGCCTTGCCTTGCCTTGCTTTGTGCCTTGCCTTGCCTTGTGCCTTGCCGTGCCTTGCCTTGCGTTGCCTTGCTTTGCCTTGCTTTGCCTTGAATTGTGCCTTGCCTTGCCTTGCTCCTTGCCTTGGCTTGTGCCTTTCCTTGCCTTGTGCTTTTCATTGCCTTGTGCCTTGCCTTGGCTTGTGCCTTGCCTTGGCTTGTGCTTTGCATTGCCTTGTGCCTTGCCTTGCCTTGCCTTCTGCCTTGCCTTGCTTTGTGCTTTGCCGTGCCTTGCCTTGCCTTGCCTTGCCTTTTCTTGCCCTGTGCCTTGCCTTGTGCCTTGGCTTGTCTTGCGCTGCCTTGCCTTGCCTGGCCTTGCGCCTTGACTTGCCTTGTGCCTTGCCTTGCACCTTGCCTTGCCTTGTGCCTTGCCGTGCTTTGCTTTGCATGCCTTGCATTGCCTGGCACCTTGCCTTGTGCCTTACCTTGTGCCTGGCCTTGTGCCTTGCCTTGTATAGCCTTGTGCCTTGCCTTGTGCCTTGGCATGTCTTGCCTTGCCTTGCCTCCCCTTGCCTCGCCTCGCCTCACCTTGCCGTGCCTTGCCTTGTGCCATGCTTTACCTAGTGCCTTGCCATGCCTTGTGCCTTGCCTTGCCTGGTGGTTTGAATTGCCTTGCCTTGTGCCTTGCCTTGTCTTGTGCCTTGCCTTGCCTTGTGCCTTGCCTTGCCTCGCCTTGCATTGTGCCTTGCCTTGCCTTGTGCCTTGCCTTGCCTTGCATTTTGCCTTGCCTTGCCTTGCCTAGCCTTGTGCCTTGTGCCCTGTCTTGCTTTGCACCTTGCCTTGCCTTGTGCCTTGGCTTGGCTTGCCTTGCCTTGACTTGTGCCTTGCCTTGTGTGTTGCCTTGCCGTGCCTTGCCTTGCCTTCACTTGTGCCTTGCCTTGCCTTGCTTTGTGCCTTGCCCTGTGCCTTGCCGTGCCTTGCCTTGCGTTGCCTTGCTTTCCCTTGCTTTGCCTTGAATTGTGCCTTGCCTTGCCTTGCTCCTTGACTTGGCTTGTGCCTTGCCTTGCCTTGTGCCTTGCCTTGGCTTGTGCCTTGCCTTGGCTTGTGCCTTGCCTTGGCTTGTGCTTTGCATTGCCTTGTGCCTTGCCTTGCCTTGTGCTTTGCCTTGCCTTTTGCATTGCCTCGCCTTGCCTTGCCTTGCATCTCCTTGCCATGCCTTGCCTTGTGCCTTGCCTTGTCTTGCTCCTTGCCTTGCCTTGTGCCTTGCCTTGCCTTGTGCCTTGCTTGTGCCTTGCCTTCTGCTTTGCGTTGCCTTGTGCCTTGCCTTGCCTTGTGCTTTGCCTTGCCTTTTGTATTGCCTCGCCTTGCCTCGCCTTGCATCTCCTTGCCATGCCTTGCCTTGCCTTGTGCCTTGCCTTGTGCCTTGCCTTGTGCCTTGCTTTGCCTTGTCTTGCTTTGTGCCTTGCCTTGTACCTTGGCTTGCCTTGCCTTCCCTTGTGCCTTGCCTTGACTTGTGCCTTGATTTGTGTCTTGCCTTGCCGTGCCTTCCCTTGCCTTGACTTGTGCCTTGCCTCGCCTTTCATCTCCTTGCCATGCCTTGCCTTGCCTTGTGCCTTGCCTTGTGCCTTGCCTTGTGCCTTGCCTTGTGCCTTGCCTTGCCTTGCACCTTGCCTTGTGCCTTACCTTGTGCCTGGCCTTGTGCCTTGCCTTGCATAGCCTTGTGCCTTGCCTTGTGCCTTGGCATGCCTTGCCTTGCCTTGCCTTGCCTCCCCTTGCCTCGCCTCGCCTCACCTTGCCGTGCCTTTACCTTGTGCTTTGCCATGCCTTGTGCCTTGCCTTGCCTTTTGCCTTGGCTTGCCTTACCTTCCGTTGTGCCTTGCCTTGACTTGTGCCTTGTATTGTGTCTTGCCTTGCCGTGCCTTACCTTGCCTTGACTTGTGCCTTGCCTTGCCTTGTGCCTTGCCGTGCCTTACTTTGCCTTGAATTGTGCCTTGCCTTGCCTTGCTCCTTGCCTTGCCTTGCTCCTTGCCTTGCCTTGTGCCTTGCCTTGGCTTGTGCCTTGCCTTGGCTTGTGTTTTGCATTGCTTTGTGCCTTGCCGTGTGCTTTGCCTTGCTTTGTCTTGCCTTGTGCCTTGCCTTGTGCCTTGGCTTGTCTTGCCCTGCCTTGCCTTGCCTTGCGCCTTGCCTTCCCTTGTGCCTTGCCTTGCCTTGCCTTGTGCCTTGCCGTGCCTTGCTTTGCTTGCCTTGCCTTGCCTTGCACCTTGCCTTTAGCCTTACCTTGTGCCTGGCCTTCTGCCTTGCCTTGCATAGCCTTTTGCCTTGCCTTGTGCCTTGGCATGCCTTGCCTTGCCTCCCCTTGCCTCGCCTCGCCTCACCTTGCCGTACCTTGCCTTGTGCCATGCTTTGCCTTGTGCTTTGCCATGACTTGTGCCTTGCCTTGCCTTTTGCCTTGGCTTGCCTTGCCTTCCCTTGTGCCTTGCCTTCACTTGTGCCTTGTTTTGTGTCTTGCCTTGCCGTGCCTTGCCTTGCCTTGACTTGTGCCTTGCCTTGCCTTGTGCCTTGCCGTGCCTTGCTTTGCCTTGAATTGTGCCTTGCCTTGCTCCTTGCCTTGCCTTGTGCCTTGCCTTACCTTTTGCTTTTCCTTGCCCTGTGCCTTGCCTTGGCTTGTGCCTTGTCTTGGCTTGTGCGTTGCATTGCATTGTGCCTTGCCTTGTGCTTTGCCTTGCCTTTTGCATTGCCTCGCCTTGCCTCGCCTTGCATCTCCTTGCCATGCCTTGCCTTGCCTTGTGCCATGCCTTGTGCCTTGCCTTGCCTTTTCTTGCTCTTTGCCTTGCCTTGTGCCTTGGCTTGTCTTGCGCTGCCTTCCCTTGCCTTGCGCCTTGACTTGCCTTGTGCCTTTTGCCTTGCCTTGCAAATTGCCTTGCCTTGTGCCTTGCCTTGCCTTGCCTTGCCTTGTGCCTTGCCGTGCCTTGCTTGGCTTGGCTTGCCTTGCCTTGCACCTTGCCTTGTGCATTACCTTGTGCCTGGCCTTGTGCCTTGCCTTGCATAGCCTTGTGCCTTGCCTTGTGCCTTGGCATGCCTTGCCTTGCCTTGCCTTGCCTCCCCTTGCCTCGCCTCGCTTCACCTTGCCGTGCCTTGCCTTGTGCCATGCTTTACCTTGTGCCTTGCCTTGACTTGTGCCTTGCCTTGCCTTGTGCCTTGCCTTGCCTTGCATTGTGCCTTGCCTTGCCTTGCCTTGTGCCTTGTGCCCTGTCTTGCCTTGCACCTTGCCTTGCCTTGTGCCTTGGCTTGCCTTGCCTTGACTTGTGCCTTGCCTTGTGTCTTGCCTTGCCGTGCCTTGCCTTGCTTTCACTTGTGCCTTGCCTTGCCTTGCCTTGTGCCTTGCCTTGCTTTGTGCCTTGCCATGCCTTGTGCCTTGCATTGCCTGGTGGTTTGAATTGCCTTGCCTTGTGCCTTGCCTTGCCTGCTGCCTGGCCTTGCCTTGTGCCTTGCCTTGCCTCGCCTTGCATTGTGCCTTGCCTTGCCTTGCCTTGCATTGTGCCTTGCCTTGCCTTGCCTTGTGCCTTGTGCCCTGTCTTGCCTTGCACCTTGCCTTGCCTTGTGCCTTGGCTTGCCTTGCCCTTGTGCCTTGCCTTGACTTGTGCCTTGCCTTGCCTTGCCTTGTGCCTTGCCTTGCCTTGTGCCTTGCCTTGTCTTGCCTTGTGCCTTGCCTTGTACCTTGGCTTGCCTTGCCTTCCCTTGTGCCTTGCCTTGACTTGTGCCTTGATTTGTGTCTTGCCTTGCCGTGCCTTGCCTTGCCTTGACTTGTGCATTGCCTTGCTTTCTGCCTTTCCGTGCCTTGCCTTGCCTTGCCTTGTGCCTTGCCGTGCCTATCTTTGCTTTCCTTGCCTTTCACCTGGCCTTGTGCCTTACCTTGTGGCTGGCCTTGTGCCTTGCCTTGCCTCGCCTTGCATTGTGCCTTGCCTTGCCTTGTGCTTTGCCTTGCCTGGCATTGTGCCTTGCCTTGCCTTGCCTTGTGCCTTGTGCCCTGTCTTGCCTTGCACCTTGCCTTGCCTTGTGCCTTGGCTTGCCTTGCCTTGCCTTGTGCCTTGCCTTGTGTCTTGCCTTGCCGTGCCTTGCCTTGCTTTCACTTGTGCCTTGCCTTGCCTTGCCTTGTGCCTTGCCTTGCTTTGTGCCTTGCCATGCCTTGTGCCTTGCATTGCCTGGTGGTTTGAATTGCCTTGCCTTGTTCCTTGCCTTGCCTGCTGCCTGGCCTTGCCTTGTGCCTTGCCTTGCCTCGCTTTGCATTGTGCCTTGCCTTGCCTTGCCTTGTATTGTGCCTTGCCTTGCCTTGCCTTGTGCCTTGTGCCATGTCTTGCCTTGCACCTTGCCTGTCCTTGTGCCTTGGCTTGCCTTGCCTTCCCTTGTGCCTTGCCTTGACTTGTGCTGTGATTTGTGTCTTGCCTTGCCGTGCCTTGCCTTGCCTTGACTTGTGCATTGCCTTGCTTTCTGCCTTGCCGTGCCTTGCCTTGCCTTGCCTTGTGCCTTGCCGTGCCTTTCTTTGCTTTCCTTGCCTTGCACCTGGCCTTGTGCCTTACCTTGTGGCTGGCCTTGTGCCTTGCCTTGCCTCGCCTTGCATTGTGCCTTGCCTTGCCTTGTGCCTTGCCTTGCCTTGCATTGTGCCTTGCCTTGCCTTGCCTTGTGCCTTGTGCCCTGTCTTGCCTTGCACCTTGCCTTGCCTTGCCTTGTGCCTTGCCTTGACTTGTGCCTTGCCTTGTGTCTTGCCTTGCCGTGCCTTGCCTTGCCTTACTTTGCCTTGCTTTACCTTGAATTGTGCCTTGCCTTGACTTGCTCCTTGCCTTGCCTTGTGCCTTGGCCTTGCCTTGTGCTTTGCATTGCCTTGTGTCTTGCCTTGCCTTGTGCCTTGCCTTGTGCTTTGCCTTGCCTTTTGCATTGCCTCGCCTTGCCTCGACTTTCATCTCCTTGCCATGCCTTGCCTTGCCTTGTGCCTTGCCTTGTGCCTTGCCTTGTGCCTTGCCTTGCCTTGTCTTGCCCTGTGCCTTGCCTTGTGCCTTGGCTTGTCTTGCGCTGCCTTGCCTTGCCTTGCGCCTTGACTTGCCTTGTGCCTTGTGCCTTGCCTTGCCTTGCCTTGCCTTGTGCCTTTTGCCCTGTCTTGCCTTGCACCGTGCCTTGCCTCGTGCCTTGCCTTGCCTTGCCTTGTGCCTTGCCTTGACTTGTGCCTTGCCTTGTGTCTTGCCTTGCCGTGCCTTGTCTTGCCTTCATTTGAGCCTTGCCTTGCCTTGACTTGTGCCTTGCCTTGCCGTGTGCTTTGCCGTGCCTTGCCTTGCCTTGCTTTGCCTTGCCTTGCATTGTGCCTTGCCTTGCCTTGCTCCTTGCCTTGCCTTGTGTCTTGCCTTGCCCTGCCTTCAGTTGTGCCTTGCCTTGCCTTGACTTGTGCGTTGCCTGGCCTTGTGCCCTGCCGTACCTTGCGTTGCCTTGCTTTGCCTTGAATTGTGCCTTGCCTTGCCGTGCTGCATGCCTTGCCTTGTGCCTTGCCTTGCCTTGTGCTTTTCATTGCCTTGTGCCTTGCCTTGGCTTGTGCCTTGCCTTGTCTTGTGCTTTGCCTCGCCTTGCCTCGACTTGCATTTCTTTGCCATGCCTTGCCTTGCCTTGTGCCTTGGCGTGCCATGCGTTGCCTTCCTTTGCCCTGCTTTGCCTTGAATTGTGCCTTGCCTTGCCTTGGTCCTTGCCTTGTCTTGTGCCTTGCCTTGGCTTGTGCCTTGCCTTGGTTTGAGGTTTGCATTGCCTTGTGCCTTGCCTTGCCTTGTGCTTTGCCTTGCCTTTTGCATTGCCTCGCCTTGCCTCGCCTTACATCTCCTTGCCATGCCTTGCCTTGTGCCTTGCCTTGCCTTGCTCCTTGCCTTGCCTTGTGCCTAGATTTGTCTTGCCTTGCCTTGCCTTGCCTTGTGCCTTGCCTTGCACCTTGCCTTGCCTTGTGCCTTGCCGTGCCTTGCTTTGCTTGCCTTGCCTTGCACCTTGCCTTGTGCCTTAGCTTGTACCTGGCCTTGTGCCTTGCCTTGCATAGCCTTGTGCCTTGCCTTGCATAGCCTTGTGTCTTGCCTTGTGCCTTGGCATGCCTTGCCTTGCCTTGCCTCCCCTTGCCTCGCCTCGCCTCACATTGCCGTGCCTTGCCTTGTGCCATGCTTTACCTTGTGCCTTGCCATGCCTTGTGCCTTGCCTTGCCTTGTGCTTTGTCTTGCCTTGCCTGGTGCTTTGAATTGCCTTGCCTTGTGCCTTGCGTTGTCTTGTGCCTTGCCTTGCCTTGTGCCTTGCCTTGCCTCGCCTTGCATTGTGCCTTGCCTTGCCTTGCCTTGCTTTGTGCCTTGCCTTGCCTTGTGCCTTGTGCCCTGTCTTGCCTTGCACCTTGCCTGTCCTTGTGCCTTGGCTTGCCTTGCCTTCCCTTGTGCCTTGCCTTGACTTGTGCCTTGCCTTGTGTCTTGCCTTGCCGTGCCTTGCCTTGTCGTGCCTTGCCTTGCCTTGCTTTGCCTTGCTTTACCTTGAATTGTGCCTTGCCTTACCTTGAATTGTGCCTTGCCTTGACTTGCTCCTTGCCTTGCCTTGTGCCTTGCCTTGCCTTGTGCTTTGCATTGCCTTCCTTTCCTTCTGTTACTCTTCCCTTGCCTAGCCGTGCACTGCCTAGCCTTGCGTTGTCGTGCATTAGCCTTGCCTCGACTGACCGTGCCTTGCCTTGCGTTACCCTTTCCTTGCCTTGCCGAGCATTGCTTAGCTTGCGTTGTCGTGCCTTACCCTTGTTTCCCCTTGCCGTGCCATGCCTTTTGTTACACTTGCCTTGCCTTGCTTTGCCTTGCCTTCCTTTCCTTCTGTTACTCTTCCCTTGCCTAGCCGTGCACTGCCTAGCCTTGCGTTGTCGTGCATTAGCCTTGCCTCGACTGACCGTGCCTTGCCTTGCGTTACCCTTTCCTTGCCTTGCCGAGCATTGCTTAGCTTGCGTTGTCGTGCCTTAGCCTTGTTTCCCCTTGCCGTGCCGTTCCTTCCCTTACCCTTGTCTTGCCTTGCTTTCCCTTGCCTTTCTTGCCTTCCGTTACTCTTTGCTTGCCTTCCGTGCATTGCCTAGCCTTGCGTTTTCGTGCCTTAGGCTTTCCTTGCCTCACCGTGCCTTGCCTTGCGTTACCCTTTCCTTGCCTTGCCGTGCATTGCCTAGCCTTGCGTTGTCGTGCCTTAGCCTTGCCTCGCCTGACCGTGACTTCCCTTGCGTTACCCTTTCCTTGCCTTGCCGTGCATTGCCTAGACGTGCGTTGTTGTGCATTATCCTTGCCTTGCCTCACCGTGCCTTGCCTTGCGTTACCCTTTCCTTGCCTTGCCGTGCATTGCCTACCTTGCGTTGTCGTGCCTTACCCTTGTTTCCCCTGGCCGTGCCGTGCCGTGCCTTTTGTTACACTTGCCTTGCCTTGCTTTGCCTTGCCTTCCTTTCCTTCTGTTACTCTTTCCTTGCCTAGCCGTGCACTGCCTAGCCTTCCGTTGTCGTGCATTAGCCTTGCCTCGACTGACCGTGCCTTGCCTTGCGTTACCCTTTCCTTGCCTTGCCGTGCATTGCCTAGCCTTGCGTTGTCGTGCCTTAGCCTTGTTTCCCCTTGCCGTGCCGTTCCTTCCGTTACTCTTGCCTTGCCTTGCTTTCCCTTGCATTCCTTGCCTTCCGTTACTCTTTCCTTCCCTTGCCGTGCATTGCCTAGCCTTGCGTTGTCGTGCATTAGCCTTGACTTGCCTGACCGTGCCTTGCCTTGCGTTACCCTTTCCTTGCCTTGCCGTGCATTGCCTAGCTTGCGTTGTCGTGCCTTAGCCCTGTTTCCCCTTGCCGTGCCGTTCCTTCCCTTACCCTTAACTTGCCTTGCTTTCCCTTGCCTTCCTTGCCTTCCGTTACTCTTTGCTTACCTTCCGTGCATTGCCTAGCCTTGCGTTGTCGTGCATTAGCCTTGCCTTGCCTCACCGTGCCTTGCCTTGCGTTACCCTTTCCTTGCCTTGCCGTGCATTGCCTAGCCGTGCGTTGTCGTGCATTAGCCTTGCCTTGCCTCACCGTGCCTTGCCTTGCATTAACCTTTCCTTGCCTTGCCGTGCATTGCCTACCTTGCGTTGTCGTGCCTTACCCTTGTTTCCCCTTGCCGTGACGTGCCTTTTGTTTCACTTGCCTTGCATTGCTTTGCCTTTCCTTCCTTTCCATCTGTTACGCTTTCCTTGCCTAGCCGTGCACTGCCAAGCCTTGCGTTGTCGTGCATTAGCCTTGCCTCGACTGACCGTGCCTTGCCTTGCGTTACCCTTTCCTTGCCTTGCCGTGCATTGCCTAGCCTTGCGTTGTCGTGCCTTAGACTTGCTTCCCCTTGCCGTGCCGTTCCTTCCGTTACTCTTGCCTTGCCTTGCTTTCCCTTGCATTCCTTGCCTTCCGTTACTCTTTCCTTGCCTTGCCGTGCATTGCCTAGCCTTGCGTTGTCGTGCATTAGCCTTGCCTTGCCTGACCGTGCCTGGCCTTGCGTTACCCTTTCCTTGCCTTACCGTGCATTGCCTAGCTTGCGTTGTCATGCCTTAGCCCTGTTTCCCCTTGCCGTGCCGTTCCTTCCCTTACCCTTAACTTGCCTTGCTTTCCCTTGCCTTCCTTGCCTTCCGTTACTCTTTGCTTACCTTCCGTGCATTGCCTAGCCTTGCGTTGTCGTGCATTAGCCTTGCCTCGCCTGACAGTGCCTTGCGTTGCGTTACCCTTTCCTTGCCTTGCCGTGCATTGCCTAGCCGTGCGTTGTCGTGCATTAGCATTGCCTTGCCTCACCGTGCCTTGCCTTGCGTCACCCTTTCCTTGCCTTGCCGTGCATTACCTAGCTTGCGTTGTCATGCCTTAGCCTTGTTTCCCCTTGCCGTGCCGTCCCTTTTGTTTCACGTGCCTTGCATTGCTTTGCCTTGCCTTCCTTTCCTTCTCTTACGCATTCCTTGCCTAGCCGTGCACTGCCAAGCCTTGCGTTGTCGTGCATTAGCCTTCCCTCGACTGACCGTGCCTGGCCTTGCGTTACCCTCTCCTTCCCTTGCATTGCTTTGCCTAACCGTGCGTTGTCGTGCATTAGCCTTGCCTTGCCTCACCGTGCCTTGCCTTGCGTTACCCTTTCCTTGCCTTGCCGTGCTTTGCCTAGCCTTGCGTTGTCGTGCCTTAGCCTTGTTTCCCCTTGCCGTGCCGTTCCTTCCGTTACTCTTGCCTTGCCTTGCTTTCCCTTGCATTCCTTACATTCCGTTACTCTTTCCTTGCCTTGCCGTGCATTGCCTAGCCTTCCGTTGTCGTGCATTAGCCTTGCATTTCCTGACCGTGCCTTGCCTTGCGTTACCCTTTCCTTGCCTTGCCGTGCATTGCCTAGCTTGCATTGTCGTGCCTTAGCCTTGTTTCCCCTTGCCGTGCCGTTCCTTCCCTTACCCTTAACTTGCCTTGCTTTCCCTTGCCTTCCTTGCCTTCCGTTACTCTTTGCTTACCTTCCGTGCATTGCCTAGCCTTGCGTTGTCGTGCATTAGCCTTGCCTTGCCTCACCGTGCCTTGCCTTGCGTTACCCTTTCCTTGCCTTGCCGTGCATTGCCTAGCCGTGCGTTGTCGTGCATTAGCCTTGCCTTGCCTCACCGTGCCTTGCCTTGCATTAACCTTTCCTTGCCTTGCCGTGAATTGCCTACCTTGCGTTGTCGTGCCTTACCCTTGTTTCCCCTTGCCGTGCCGTGCCTTTTGTTTCACTTGCCTTGCATTGCTTTGCCTTTCCTTCCTTTCCATCTGTTACGCTTTCCTTGCCTAGCCGTGCACTGCCAAGCCTTGCGTTGTCGTGCATTAGCCTTGCCTCGACTGACCGTGCCTTGCCTTGCGTTACCCTTTCCTTGCCTTGCCGTGCATTGCCTAGCTTGCGTTGTCGTGCCTTAGCCTTGTTTCCCCTTGCCGTGCCGTGCCTTTTGTTTCACTTGCCTTGCATTGCTTTGCCTTGCCTTCCTTTCCTTCTGTTACGCTTTCCTTGCCTAGCCGTGCACTGCCAAGCCTTGCGTTGTCGTGCATTAACCTTGCCTCGACTGACCGTGCCTTGCCTTGCGTTACCCTCTCCTTCCCTTGCCTTGCTTTGCCTAGCCGTGTGTTGTCGTGCATTAGCCTTGCCTTGCCTCACAGTGCCTTGCCTTGCGTTACCCTTTCCTTGCCTTGCCGTGCTTTGCCTAGCCTTGCGTTGTCGTGCTTTAGCCTTTTTTTCCCCTTACCGTGCCGTTCCTTCCGTTACTCTTGCCTTGCCTTGCTTTCCCTTGCATTCCTTACATTCCGTTACTCTTTCCTTGCCTTGCCGTGCATTGCCTAGCCTTCCGTTGTCGTGCATTAGCCTTGCATATCCTGACCGTGCCGTGCCTTGCGTTACCCTTTCCTTGCCTTGCCGTGCATTGCCTAGCTTGCGTTGTCGTGCGTTAGCCTTGCCTTGTCTCACCGTGCCTTGCCTTGCGTTACCCTTTCCTTGCCTTGCCGTGCTTTGCCTATCCTTGCGTTGTCGTGCCTTACCCTTGTTTCCCCTTTCCGTGCCGTTCCTTCCGTTACCCTTGCCTTGCCTTCCTTTCCCTTGCCTTCCTTGCCTTCCGTTACTCTTTGCTTGCCTTCCCTGCATTGCCTAGCCTTGCGTTGTCGTGCCTTAGCCTTGCCTCGCCTGACCGTGCCTTGCCTTGCGTTACCCTTTCCTTGCCTTGCCGTGCATTGCCTACCTTGCGTTGTCGTGCCTTACCCTTGTTTCCCCTTGCCGTGCCATGCCTTTTGTTACACTTGCCTTGCCTTGCTTTGCCTTGCCTTCCTTTAATTCTGTTACTCTTCCCTTGCCTAGCCGTGCACTGCCTAGCCTTGCGTTGTCGTGCATTAGCCTTGCCTCGACTGACCGTGCCTTGCCTTGCGTTACCCTTTCCTTGCCTTGCCGAGCATTGCTTAGCTTGCGTTGTCGTGCCTTAGCCTTGTTTCCCCTTGCCGTGCCGTTCCTTCCCTTACCCTTGTCTTGCCTTGCTTTCCCTTGCCTTTCTTGCCTTCCGTTACTCTTTGCTTGCCTTCCGTGCATTGCCTAGCCTTGCGTTTTCGTGCCTTAGGCTTTCCTTGCCTCACCGTGCCTTGCCTTGCGTTACCCTTTCCTTGCCTTGCCGTGCATTGCCTAGCCTTGCGTTGTCGTGCCTTAGCCTTGCTTCCCCTTGCCGTGCCGTTCCTTCCGTTACTCTTGCCTTGCCTTGCTTTCCCTTGCCTTCCTTGCCATCCGTTACACTTTGCTTGCCTTCCGTGCATTGCCTAGCCTTGCGTTGTCGTGCCTTAGCTTTGCCTCGCCTGACCGTGACTTCCCTTGCGTTACCCTTTCCTTGCCTTGCCGTGCATTGCCTAGACGTGCGTTGTTGTGCATTAGCCTTGCCTTGCCTCACCGTGCCTTGCCTTGCGTTACCCTTTCCTTGCCTTGCCGTGCATTGCCTAGCTTGCGTTGTCGTGCCTTACCCTTGTTTCCCCTTGCCGTGCCGAGCCTTTTGTTTCACTTGCCTTGCATTGCTTTGCCTTGCCTTCCTTTCCTTCTGTTACTCTTTCCTTGCCTATCCTTGCACTGCCAAGCCTTGCGTTGTGGTGCATTAGCCTTGCCTCGACTGACCGTGCCTTGCCTTGCGTTACCCTTTCCTTGCCTTGCCGTGCATTGCCTAGCTTGCGTTGTCGTGCCTTAGCCTTGTTTCCCCTTGCCCTGCCGTTCCTTCCCTTACTCTTGCCTTGCCTTGCTTCCCTTGCCTTCCTTGCCTTCCATTACTCTTTGCTTGCCTTCCGTGCATTGCCTAGCCTAGGGTTTTCGTGCCTTAGCCTTGCCTTGCCTCACCGTGCCTTGCCTTGCGTTACCCTCTCCTTCCCTTTCCTTGCTTTGCCTAGCCGTGCGTTGTCGTGCATTAGCCTTGCCTTGCCTCACCGTGCCTTGCCTTGCGTTACCCTTTCCTTGCCTTGCCGTGCTTTGCCTAGCCTTGCGTTGTCGTGCCTTAGCCTTGTTTCCCCTTGCCGTGCCGTTCCTTCCGTTACTCTTGCCTTGCCTTGCTTTCCCTTGCATTCCTTACATTCCGTTACTCTTTCCTTGCCTTGCCGTGCATTGCCTAGCCTTCCGTTGTCGTGCATTAGCCTTGCATTTCCTGACCGTGCCTTGCCTTGCGTTACCCTTTCCTTGCCTTGCCGTGCATTGCCTAGCTTGCGTTGTCGTGCCTTAGCCTTGTTTCCCCTTGCCGTGCCGTTCCTTACCTTACCCTTAACTTGCCTTGCTTTCCCTTGCCTTCCTTGCCTTCCGTTACTCTTTGCTTACCTTCCGTGCATTGCCTAGCCTTGCGTTGTCGTGCCTTAGCCTTGCCTCGCCTGACAGAGCCTTGCCTTGCGTTACCCTTTCCTTGCCTTGCCGTGCATTTCCTAGCTTGCTTTGTCGTGCCTTAGCCTTGTTTCCCCTTGCCGTGCCGTGCCTTTTGTTACACTTGCCTTGCCTTGCTTTGCCTTGCCTTCCATTCCTTCCGTTACTCGTTCCTTGCCTAGCCGTGCACTGCCTAGCATTGTGTTGTCGTGCATTAGCCTTGCCTTGCCTGACCGTGCCTGGCCTTGCGTTACCCTTTCCTTGCCTTGCCGTGCTTTGCCTAGCTTGCGTTTTCGTGCCTTAGCCTTGTTTCCCCTTGCCGTGCCGTTCCTTCCCTTACTCTTAACTTGCCTTGCTTTCCCTTGCCTTCCTTGCCTTCCGTTACTCTTTGCTTACCTTCCGTGCATTGCCTAGCCTTGCGTTGTCGTGCCTTAGCCTTGCCTCGCTTGACCGTGCCTTGCCTTGCGTTACCCTCTCCTTCCCTTGCCTTGTTTGCCTAGCCGTGCGTTGTCGTGCATTAGCCTTGCCTTGCCTGACCGTGCCTTGCCTTGCGTTACCCTTTCCTTGCCTTGCCGTGCTTTGCCTAGCCTTGCGTTGTCGTGCCTTAGCCTTGTTTCCCCTTGCCGTGCCGTTCCTTCCCTTACCCTTAACTTGCCTTGCTTTCCCTTGCCTTCCTTGCCTTCCGTTGCTCTTTGCTTACCTTCCGTGCATTGCCTAGCTTTGCGTTGTCGTGACTTAGCCTTGCCTCGCCTGACAGAGCCTTGCCTTGCGTTACCCTTTCCTTGCCTGGCCGTGCTTTGCCCAGCTTGCGTTGTCGTGCCTTAGCCTTGTTTCCCCTTGCCGTGCCGTTCCTTCCCTTACTCTTGACTTGCCTTGCTTTCCCTTGACTTCCTTGCCTTCCGTTACTCTTTGCTTACCATCCGTGCATTGCCTAGCCTTGCGTTGTCGTGCAGTAGCCTTGCCTCGCCTGACCGTGACTTCCCTTGCGTTACCCTTTCCTTGCCTTGCCGTCCATTGCCTAGCCGTGCGTTGTTGTGCATTAGCCTTGCCTTGCCTCACCGTGCCTTGCCTTACGTTACCCTTTCCTTGCCTTGCCGTGCATTGTCTAGCTTGCGTTGTCGTGCCTTACCCTTGTTTCCCCTTGCCGTGCCGAGCCTTTTGTTTCACTTGCCTTGCTTTGCTTTGCCTTGCCTTCCTTTCCTTCTGTTACTCTTTCCTTGCCTAGCCTTGCACTGCCAAGCCTTGCGTTGTGGTGCATTAGCCTTGCCTCGACTGACCGTGCCTTGCCTTGCGTTACCCTTTCCTTGCCTTGCCGTGCATTGCCTAGCTTGCGTTGTCGTGCCTTAGCCTTGTTTCCCCTTGCCCTGCCGTTCCTTCCCTTACTCTTGCCTTGCCTTGCTTTCCCTTGCCTCCCTTGCCTTCCATTACTCTTTGCTTGCCTTCCGTGCATTGCCTAGCCTAGGGTTTTCGTGCCTTAGCCTTGCCTTGCCTCACCGTGCCTTGCCTTGCGTTACCCTCTCCTTCCATTTCCTTGCTTTGCCTAGCCGTGCGTTGTCGTGCATTAGCCTTGCCTTGCCTCACCGTGCCTTGCCTTGCGTTACCCTTTCCTTGCCTTGCCGTGCTTTGCCTAGCCTTGCGTTGTCGTGCCTTAGCCTTGTTTCCCCTTGCCGTGCCGTTCCTTCCGTTACTCTTGCCTTGCCTTGCTTTCCCTTGCATTCCTTACATTCCGTTACTCTTTCCTTGCCTTGCCATGCATTGCCTAGCCTTCCGTTGTCGTGCATTAGCCTTGCATTTTATGACCGTGCCTTGCCTTGCGTTACCCTTTCCTTGCCTTGCCGTGCATTGCCTAGCTTGCGTTGTCGTGCCTTAGACTTGTTTCCCCATGCCGTGCCGTTCCTTACCTTACCCTTAACTTGCCTTGCTTTCCCTTGCCTTCCTTGCCTTCCGTTACTCTTTGCTTACCTTCCGTGCATTGCCTAGCCTTGCGTTGTCGTGCCTTAGCCTTGCCTCGCTTGACCGTGCCTTGCCTTGCGTTACCCTCTCCTTCCCTTGCCTTGTTTGCCTAGCCGTGCGTTGTCGTGCATTAGCCTTGCCTTGCCTGACCGTGCCTTGCCTTGCGTTACCCTTTCCTTGCCTTGCCGTGCTTTGCCTAGCCTTGCGTTGTCGTGCCTTAGCCTTGTTTCCCCTTGCCGTGCCGTTCCTTCCCTTACCCTTAACTTGCCTTGCTTTCCCTTGCCTTCCTTGCCTTCCGTTGCTCTTTGCTTACCTTCCGTGCATTGCCTAGCTTTGCGTTGTCGTGACTTAGCCTTGCCTCGCCTGACAGAGCCTTGCCTTGCGTTACCCTTTCCTTGCCTGGCCGTGCTTTGCCCAGCTTGCGTTGTCGTGCCTTAGCCTTGTTTCCCCTTGCCGTGCCGTTCCTTCCCTTACTCTTGACTTGCCTTGCTTTCCCTTGACTTCCTTGCCTTCCGTTACTCTTTGCTTACCATCCGTGCATTGCCTAGCCTTGCGTTGTCGTGCAGTAGCCTTGCCTCGCCTGACCGTGACTTCCCTTGCGTTACCCTTTCCTTGCCTTGCCGTCCATTGCCTAGCCGTGCGTTGTTGTGCATTAGCCTTGCCTTGCCTCACCGTGCCTTGCCTTACGTTACCCTTTCCTTGCCTTGCCGTGCATTGCCTAGCTTGCGTTGTCGTGCCTTACCCTTGTTTCCCCTTGCCGTGCCGAGCCGTTTGTTTCACTTGCCTTGCCTTGCTTTGCCTTGCCTTCCTTTCCTTCTGTTACTCTTTCCTTGCCTAGCCTTGCACTGCCAAGCCTTGCGTTGTGGTGCATTAGCCTTGCCTCGACTGACCGTGCCTTGCCTTGCGTTACCCTTTCCTTGCCTTGCCGTGCATTGCCTAGCTTGCGTTGTCGTGCCTTAGCCTTGTTTCCCCTTGCCCTGCCGTTCCTTCCCTTACTCTTGCCTTGCCTTGCTTTCCCTTGCCTCCCTTGCCTTCCATTACTCTTTGCTTGCCTTCCGTGCATTGCCTAGCCTAGGGTTTTCGTGCCTTAGCCTTGCCTTGCCTCACCGTGCCTTGCCTTGCGTTACCCTCTCCTTCCATTTCCTTGCTTTGCCTAGCCGTGCGTTGTCGTGCATTAGCCTTGCCTTGCCTCACCGTGCCTTGCCTTGCGTTACCCTTTCCTTGCCTTGCCGTGCTTTGCCTAGCCTTGCGTTGTCGTGCCTTAGCCTTGTTTCCCCTTGCCGTGCCGTTCCTTCCGTTACTCTTGCCTTGCCTTGCTTTCCCTTGCATTCCTTACATTCCGTTACTCTTTCCTTGCCTTGCCGTGCATTGCCTAGCCTTCCGTTGTCGTGCATTAGCCTTGCATTTTATGACCGTGCCTTGCCTTGCGTTACCCTTTCCTTGCCTTGCCGTGCATTGCCTAGCTTGCGTTGTCGTGCCTTAGACTTGTTTCCCCATGCCGTGCCGTTCCTTACCTTACCCTTAACTTGCCTTGCTTTCCCTTGCCTTCCTTGCCTTCCGTTACTCTTTGCTTGCCTTCCGTGCACTGCCTAGCCTTGCGTTTTCGTGCCTTAGCCTTGCCTTGCCTCACCGTCCCTTGCCTTGCGTTATCCTTTCCTTGCCTGGCCGTGCATTGCCTAGCCGTGCGTAGCCGTACCTTAGCCTTGTTTCCCGTTGCCGTGCCGTGCCTTTTGTTACACTTGCCTTGCCTTGCTTTGCCTTGCCTTCCTTTCCTTCTGTTACTCTTTCCTTGCCTAGCCGTGCACTGCCAAGCCTTGCGTTGTCCTGCATTAGCCTTGCCTCGACTGACCCTGCCTTGCCTTGCGTGACCCTTTCCTTGCCTTGCCTTGCATTGCCTAGCTTGCGTTGTCGTGCCTTAGCCTTGTTTCCCCTTGCCGTGCCGTGCCTTTTGTTACACTTGCTTTGCCTTGCTTTGCCTTGCCTTCCATTCCTTCCGTTACTCGTTCCTTGCCTAGCCGTGCACTGCCTAGACTTGCGTTGTCGTGCATTAGCCTTGCCTTGCCTGACCGTGCCTTGCCTTGCGTTAGCCTTTCCTTGCCTTGCCGTGCTTTGCCTATCTTGCGTTGTCGTGCCTTAGCCTTGTTTCCCCTTGCCGTGCCGTTCCTTCCCTTACTCTTAACTTGCATTGCTTTCCCTTCCCTTCCTTGCCTTCCGTTACTCTTTGCTTACCTTCCGTGCATTGCCTAGCCTTGCGTTGTCGTGCCTTAGCCTTGCCTCGCTTGACCGTGCCTTGTCTTGCGTTGCCCTCTCCTTCCCTTGCCTTGCTTTGCCTAGCCGTGCGTTGTCGTGCATTAGCCTTGCCTTGCCTCACCGTTCCTTGCCTTGCGTTACCCTTTCCTTGCCTTGCCGTGCTTTGCCTAGCCTTGCGTTGTCGTGCCTTAGCCTTGTTTCCCCTTGCCGTGCCGTTCCTTCCCTTACCCTTAACTTGCCTTGCTTTCCCTTGCCTTCCTTGCCTTCCGTTGCTCTTTGCTTACCTTCCGTGCATTGCCTAGCCTTGCGTTGTCGTGACTTAGCATTGCCTCGCCTGACAGAGCCTTGCCTTGCGTTACCCTTTCCTTGCCTGGCCGTGCATTGCCTAGCCGTGCGTTGCCGTGCCTTAGCCTTGCCTTGTCTCTCCGTGCCTTGCCTTGCGTTACCCTTTCCTTGCCTTGCCGGGCTTTTCCTAGCCTTGCGTTGTCGTGCCTTAGCCTTGTTTCCCCTTGCCGTGCCGTTCCTTCCCTTACCCTTGTCTTGCCTTGCTTTCCCTTGCCTTTCTTGCCTTCCGTTACTCTTTGCTTGCCTTGCCTTGCATTGCCTAGCCTTGCGTTGTCGTGCATTAGCCTTGACTTGCCTGACCGTGCCTTGCCTTGCGTTACCCTTTCCTTTCCTTGCCGTGCATTGCCTAGCTTGCGTTGTCATGCCTTAGCCCTGTTTCCCCTTGCCGTGCCGTTCCTTCCCTTACCCTTAACTTGCCTTGCTTTCCCTTGCCTTCCTTGCCTTCCGTTACTCTTTGCTTACCTTCCGTGCATTGCCTAGCCTTGCGTTGTCGTGCATTAGCCTTGCCTTGCCTCACCGTGCCTTGCCTTGCGTTACACTTTCCTTGCCTTGCCGTGCATTGCCTAGCCGTGCGTTGTCGTGCATTAGCCTTGCCTTGCCTCACCGTGCCTTGCCTTGCATTAACCTTTCCTTGCCTTGCCGTGCATTGCCTACCTTGCGTTGTCGTGCCTTACCCTTATTTCCCCTTGCCGTGCCGTGCCTTTTGTTTCACTTGCCTTGCATTGCTTTGCCTTTCCTTCCTTTCCATCTGTTACGCTTTCCTTGCCTAGGAGTGCACTGCCAAGCCTTGCGTTGTCGTGCATTAGCCTTGCCTCGACTGACCGTGCCTTGTCTTGCGTTACCCTTTCCTTGCCTTGCCGTGCATTGCCTAACTTGCGTTCTCGTGCCTTAGCCTTGTTTCCCCTTGCCGTGCCGTGCCTTTTGTTTCACTTGCCTTGCCTTGCTTTGCCTTGCCTTCCTTTCCTTCTGTTACGCTTTCCTTGCCTAGCCGTGCACTGCCAAGCCTTGCGTTGTCGTGCATTAACCTTGCCTCGACTGACCGTGCCTTGCCTTGCGTTACCCTCTCCTTCCCTTGCCTTGCTTTGCCTAGCCGTGCGTTGTCGTGCATTAGCCTTGCCTTGCCTCACAGTGCCTTGCCTTGCGTTACCCTTTCCTTGCCTTGCCGTGCTTTGCCTAGCCTTGCGTTGTCGTGCCTTAGCCTTTTTTCCCCTTACCGTGCCGTTCCTTCCGTTACTCTTGCCTTGCCTTGCTTTCCCTTGCATTCCTTACATTCCGTTACTCTTTCCTTGCCTTGCCGTGCATTGCCTAGCCTTGCGTTGTCGTGCCTTAGCCTTGCCTCGCCTGACAGAGCCTTGCCTTGCGTTACCCTTTCCTTGCCTGGCCGTGCATTGCCTAGCCGTGCGTTGCCGTGCCTTAGCCTTGTTTCCCCTTGCCGTGCCGTTCCTTCCGTTACCCTTGCCTTGCCTTGCTTTCCCTTGCCTTCCTTGCCTTCCGTTACTCTTTGCTTGCCTTCCCTGCATTGCCTAGCCTTGCGTTGTCGTGCCTTAACCTTGCCTCGCCTGACCGTGACTTCCCTTGCGTTACCCTTTCCTTGCCTTGCCGTGCATTGCCTAGACGTGCTTTGTTGTGCATTAGCCTTGCCTTGCCTCACCGTGCCTTGCCTTGCGTTACCCTTTCCTTTCCTTGCCGTGCATTGCCTACCTTGCGTTGTCGTGCCTTACCCTTGTTACCCCTTGCCGTGCCGTGCCTTTTGTTACACTTGCCTTGCCTTGCTTTGCCTTGCCTTCCTTTACTTCTGTTACTCTTTCCTTGCCTAGCCTTGCACTGCCAAGCCTTGCGTTGTCGTGATTTAGCCTTGCCTCGACTGACCGTGCCTTGCCTTGCGTTACCCTTTCCTTGCCTTGCCGTGCATTGCCTAGCTTGCGTTGTCGTGCCTTAGCTTTGTTTCCCCTTGCCCTGCCGTTCCTTCCCTTACCCTTGCCTTGCCTTGCTTTCCCTTGCCTTTCTTGCCTTCCGTTACTCTTTGCTTGCCTTCCGTGCATTGCCTAGCCTTGCGTTGTCGTGCCCTAGCCTTGCCTCGCCTGACAGAGCCTTGCCTTGCGTTACCCTTTCCTTGCCTTGCCGTGCATTTCCTAGCTTGCGTTGTCGTGCCTTAGCCTTGTTTCCCCTTGCCGTGCCGTGCCTTTTGTTACACTTGCCTTGCCTTGCTTTGCCTTGCCATCCATTCCCTCCGTTACTCGTTCCTTGCCTAGCCGTGCACTGCCTAGCATTGCGTTGTCGTGCATTAGCCTTGCCTTGCCTGACCGTGCCTGGCCTTGCGTTACCCTTTCCTTGCCTTGCCGTTCTTTGCCTAGCTTGCGTTGTCGTGCCTTAGCCTTGTTTCCCCTTGCCGTGCCGTTCCTTCCCTTACTCTTAACTTGCCTTGCTTTCCCTTGCCTTCCTTGCCTTCCGTTACTCTTTGCTTACCTTCCGTGCATTGCCTAGCCTTGCGTTGTCGTGCCTTAGCCTTGCCTCGCTTGACCGTGCCTTGCCTTGCGTTACCCTCTCCTTCCCTTGCCTTGCTTTGCCTAGCCTTGCGTTGTCGTGCATTAGCCTTGCCTCGACTGACCGTGCCTTGCCTTGCGTTACCCTTTCCTTGCCTTGCCGTGCATTGCCTAGCTTGCGTTGTCGTGCCTTAGCCTTGTTTCCCCTTGCCCTGCCGTTCCTTCCCTTACTCTTGCCTTGCCTTGCTTTCCCTTGCCTCCCTTGCCTTCCATTACTCTTTGCTTGCCTTCCGTGCATTGCCTAGCCTAGGGTTTTCGTGCCTTAGCCTTGCCTTGCCTCACCGTGCCTTGCCTTGCGTTACCCTCTCCTTCCATTTCCTTGCTTTGCCTAGCCGTGCGTTGTCGTGCATTAGCCTTGCCTTGCCTCACCGTGCCTTGCCTTGCGTTACCCTTTCCTTGCCTTGCCGTGCTTTGCCTAGCCTTGCGTTGTCGTGCCTTAGCCTTGTTTCCCCTTGCCGTGCCGTTCCTTCCGTTACTCTTGCCTTGCCTTGCTTTCCCTTGCATTCCTTACATTCCGTTACTCTTTCCTTGCCTTGCCATGCATTGCCTAGCCTTCCGTTGTCGTGCATTAGCCTTGCATTTTATGACCGTGCCTTGCCTTGCGTTACCCTTTCCTTGCCTTGCCGTGCATTGCCTAGCTTGCGTTTTCGTGCCTTAGACTTGTTTCCCCATGCCGTGCCGTTCCTTACCTTACCCTTAACTTGCCTTGCTTTCCCTTGCCTTCCTTGCCTTCCGTTACTCTTTGCTTACCTTCCGTGCATTGCCTAGCCTTGCGTTGTCGTGCCTTAGCCTTGCCTCGCTTGACCGTGCCTTGCCTTGCGTTACCCTCTCCTTCCCTTGCCTTGTTTGCCTAGCCGTGCGTTGTCGTGCATTAGCCTTGCCTTGCCTGACCGTGCCTTGCCTTGCGTTACCCTTTCCTTGCCTTGCCGTGCTTTGCCTAGCCTTGCGTTGTCGTGCCTTAGCCTTGTTTCCCCTTGCCGTGCCGTTCCTTCCCTTACCCTTAACTTGCCTTGCTTTCCCTTGCCTTCCTTGCCTTCCGTTGCTCTTTGCTTACCTTCCGTGCATTGCCTAGCTTTGCGTTGTCGTGACTTAGCCTTGCCTCGCCTGACAGAGCCTTGCCTTGCGTTACCCTTTCCTTGCCTGGCCGTGCTTTGCCCAGCTTGCGTTGTCGTGCCTTAGCCTTGTTTCCCCTTGCCGTGCCGTTCCTTCCCTTACTCTTGACTTGCCTTGCTTTCCCTTGACTTCCTTGCCTTCCGTTACTCTTTGCTTACCATCCGTGCATTGCCTAGCCTTGCGTTGTCGTGCAGTAGCCTTGCCTCGCCTGACCGTGACTTCCCTTGCGTTACCCTTTCCTTGCCTTGCCGTCCATTGCCTAGCCGTGCGTTGTTGTGCATTAGCCTTGCCTTGCCTCACCGTGCCTTGCCTTACGTTACCCTTTCCTTGCCTTGCCGTGCATTGCCTAGCTTGCGTTGTCGTGCCTTACCCTTGTTTCCCCTTGCCGTGCCGAGCCTTTTGTTTCACTTGCCTTGCTTTGCTTTGCCTTGCCTTCCTTTCCTTCTGTTACTCTTTCCTTGCCTAGCCTTGCACTGCCAAGCCTTGCGTTGTGGTGCATTAGCCTTGCCTCGACTGACCGTGCCTTGCCTTGCGTTACCCTTTCCTTGCCTTGCCGTGCATTGCCTAGCTTGCGTTGTCGTGCCTTAGCCTTGTTTCCCCTTGCCCTGCCGTTCCTTCCCTTACTCTTGCCTTGCCTTGCTTTCCCTTGCCTCCCTTGCCTTCCATTACTCTTTGCTTGCCTTCCGTGCATTGCCTAGCCTAGGGTTTTCGTGCCTTAGCCTTGCCTTGCCTCACCGTGCCTTGCCTTGCGTTACCCTCTCCTTCCATTTCCTTGCTTTGCCTAGCCGTGCGTTGTCGTGCATTAGCCTTGCCTTGCCTCACCGTGCCTTGCCTTGCGTTACCCTTTCCTTGCCTTGCCGTGCTTTGCCTAGCCTTGCGTTGTCGTGCCTTAGCCTTGTTTCCCCTTGCCGTGCCGTTCCTTCCGTTACTCTTGCCTTGCCTTGCTTTCCCTTGCATTCCTTACATTCCGTTACTCTTTCCTTGCCTTGCCATGCATTGCCTAGCCTTCCGTTGTCGTGCATTAGCCTTGCATTTTATGACCGTGCCTTGCCTTGCGTTACCCTTTCCTTGCCTTGCCGTGCATTGCCTAGCTTGCGTTGTCGTGCCTTAGACTTGTTTCCCCATGCCGTGGCCGTTCCTTACCTTACCCTTAACTTGCCTTGCTTTCCCTTGCCTTCCTTGCCTTCCGTTACTCTTTGCTTGCCTTCCGTGCACTGCCTAGCCTTGCGTTTTCGTGCCTTAGCCTTGCCTTGCCTCACCGTCCCTTGCCTTGCGTTATCCTTTTCCTTGCCTGGCCGTGCATTGCCTAGCCGTGCGTAGCCGTACCTTAGCCTTGTTTCCCGTTGCCGTGCCGTGCCTTTTGTTACACTTGCCTTGCCTTGCTTTGCCTTGCCTTCCTTTCCTTCTGTTACTCTTTCCTTGCCTAGCCGTGCACTGCCAAGCCTTGCGTTGTCCTGCATTAGCCTTGCCTCGACTGACCCTGCCTTGCCTTGCGTGACCCTTTCCTTGCCTTGCCTTGCATTGCCTAGCTTGCGTTGTCGTGCCTTAGCCTTGTTTCCCCTTGCCGTGCCGTGCCTTTTGTTACACTTGCTTTGCCTTGCTTTGCCTTGCCTTCCATTCCTTCCGTTACTCGTTTCCTTGCCTAGCCGTGCACTGCCTAGACTTGCGTTGTCGTGCATTAGCCTTGCCTTGCCTGACCGTGCCTTGCCTTGCGTTAGCCTTTCCTTGCCTTGCCGTGCTTTGCCTATCTTGCGTTGTCGTGCCTTAGCCTTGTTTCCCCTTGCCGTGCCGTTCCTTCCCTTACTCTTAACTTGCATTGCTTTCCCTTCCCTTCCTTGCCTTCCGTTACTCTTTGCTTACCTTCCGTGCATTGCCTAGCCTTGCGTTTGTCGTGCCTTAGCCTTGCCTCGCTTGACCGTGCCTTGTCTTGCGTTGCCCTCTCCTTCCCTTGCCTTGCTTTGCCTAGCCGTGCGTTGTCGTGCATTAGCCTTGCCTTGCCTCACCGTTCCTTGCCTTGCGTTACCCTTTCCTTGCCTTGCCGTGCTTTGCCTAGCCTTGCGTTGACGTGCCTTAGCCTTGTTTCCCCTTGCCGTGCCGTTCCTTCCCTTACCCTTAACTTGCCTTGCTTTCCCTTGCCTTCCTTGCCTTCCGTTGCTCTTTGCTTACCTTCCGTGCATTGCCTAGCCTTGCGTTGTCGTGACTTAGCCTTGCCTCGCCTGACAGAGCCTTGCCTTGCGTTACCCTTTCCTTGCCTGGCCGTGCAATTGCCTAGCCGTGCGTTGCCGTGCCTTAGCCTTGCCTTGTCTCTCCGTGCCTTTGCCTTGCGTTACCCTTTCCTTGCCTTGCCGGGCTTTTCCTAGCCTTGCGTTGTCGTGCCTTAGCCTTGTTTCCCCTTGCCGTGCCGTTCCTTCCCTTACCCTTGTCTTGCCTTGCTTTCCCTTGCCTTTCTTGCCTTCCGTTACTCTTTGCTTGCCTTGCCTTGCATTGCCTAGCCTTGCGTTGTCGTGCATTAGCCTTGACTTGCCTGACCGTGCCTTGCCTTGCGTTACCCTTTCCTTTCCTTGCCGTGCATTGCCTAGCTTGCGTTGTCATGCCTTAGCCCTGTTTCCCCTTGCCGTGCCGTTCCTTCCCTTACCCTTAACTTGCCTTGCTTTCCCTTGCCTTCCTTGCCTTCCGTTACTCTTTGCTTACCTTCCGTGCATTGCCTAGCCTTGCGTTGTCGTGCATTAGCCTTGCCTTGCCTCACCGTGCCTTGCCTTGCGTTACACTTTCCTTGCCTTGCCGTGCATTGCCTAGCCGTGCGTTGTCGTGCATTAGCCTTGCCTTGCCTCACCGTGCCTTGCCTTGCATTAACCTTTCCTTGCCTTGCCGTGCATTGCCTACCTTGCGTTGTCGTGCCTTACCCTTATTTCCCCTTGCCGTGCCGTGCCTTTTGTTTCACTTGCCTTGCATTGCTTTGCCTTTCCTTCCTTTCCATCTGTTACGCTTTCCTTGCCTAGGAGTGCACTGCCAAGCCTTGCGTTGTCGTGCATTAGCCTTGCCTCGACTGACCGTGCCTTGTCTTGCGTTACCCTTTCCTTGCCTTGCCGTGCATTGCCTAACTTGCGTTCTCGTGCCTTAGCCTTGTTTCCCCTTGCCGTGCCGTGCCTTTTGTTTCACTTGCCTTGCCTTGCTTTGCCTTGCCTTCCTTTCCTTCTGTTACGCTTTCCTTGCCTAGCCGTGCACTGCCAAGCCTTGCGTTGTCGTGCATTAACCTTGCCTCGACTGACCGTGCCTTGCCTTGCGTTACCCTCTCCTTCCCTTGCCTTGCTTTGCCTAGCCGTGCGTTGTCGTGCATTAGCCTTGCCTTGCCTCACAGTGCCTTGCCTTGCGTTACCCTTTCCTTGCCTTGCCGTGCTTTGCCTAGCCTTGCGTTGTCGTGCCTTAGCCTTTTTTCCCCTTACCGTGCCGTTCCTTCCGTTACTCTTGCCTTGCCTTGCTTTCCCTTGCATTCCTTACATTCCGTTACTCTTTCCTTGCCTTGCCGTGCATTGCCTAGCCTTGCGTTGTCGTGCCTTAGCCTTGCCTCGCCTGACAGAGCCTTGCCTTGCGTTACCCTTTCCTTGCCTGGCCGTGCATTGCCTAGCCGTGCGTTGCCGTGCCTTAGCCTTGTTTCCCCTTGCCGTGCCGTTCCTTCCGTTACCCTTGCCTTGCCTTGCTTTCCCTTGCCTTCCTTGCCTTCCGTTACTCTTTGCTTGCCTTCCCTGCATTGCCTAGCCTTGCGTTGTCGTGCCTTAACCTTGCCTCGCCTGACCGTGACTTCCCTTGCGTTACCCTTTCCTTGCCTTGCCGTGCATTGCCTAGACGTGCTTTGTTGTGCATTAGCCTTGCCTTGCCTCACCGTGCCTTGCCTTGCGTTACCCTTTCCTTTCCTTGCCGTGCATTGCCTACCTTGCGTTGTCGTGCCTTACCCTTGTTACCCCTTGCCGTGCCGTGCCTTTTGTTACACTTGCCTTGCCTTGCTTTGCCTTGCCTTCCTTTACTTCTGTTACTCTTTCCTTGCCTAGCCTTGCACTGCCAAGCCTTGCGTTGTCGTGATTTAGCCTTGCCTCGACTGACCGTGCCTTGCCTTGCGTTACCCTTTCCTTGCCTTGCCGTGCATTGCCTAGCTTGCGTTGTCGTGCCTTAGCTTTGTTTCCCCTTGCCCTGCCGTTCCTTCCCTTACCCTTGCCTTGCCTTGCTTTCCCTTGCCTTCCTTGCCTTCCGTTACTCTTTGCTTGCCTTCCGTGCATTGCCTAGCCTTGCGTTGTCGTGCCTTAGCCTTGCCTCGCCTGACAGAGCCTTGCCTTGCGTTACCCTTTCCTTGCCTTGCCGTGCATTTCCTAGCTTGCGTTGTCGTGCCTTAGCCTTGTTTCCCCTTGCCGTGCCGTGCCTTTTGTTACACTTGCCTTGCCTTGCTTTGCCTTGCCATCCATTCCCTCCGTTACTCGTTCCTTGCCTAGCCGTGCACTGCCTAGCATTGCGTTGTCGTGCATTAGCCTTGCCTTGCCTGACCGTGCCTGGCCTTGCGTTACCCTTTCCTTGCCTTGCCGTTCTTTGCCTAGCTTGCGTTGTCGTGCCTTAGCCTTGTTTCCCCTTGCCGTGCCGTTCCTTCCCTTACTCTTAACTTGCCTTGCTTTCCCTTGCCTTCCTTGCCTTCCGTTACTCTTTGCTTACCTTCCGTGCATTGCCTAGCCTTGCGTTGTCGTGCCTTAGCCTTGCCTCGCTTGACCGTGCCTTGCCTTGCGTTACCCTCTCCTTCCCTTGCCTTGCTTTGCCTAGCCTTGCGTTGTCGTGCATTAGCCTTGCCTTGCCTGACCGTGCCTTGCCTTGCGTTACCCTTTCCTTGCCTTGCCGTGCTTTGCCTAGCCTTGCGTTGTCGTGCCTTAGCCTTGTTTCCCCTTGCCGTGCCGTTCCTTCCCTTACCCTTAACTTGCCTTGCTTTCCCTTGCCTTCCTTGCCTTCCGTTGCTCTTTGCTTACCTTCCGTGCATTGCCTAGCTTTGCGTTGTCGTGACTTAGCCTTGCCTCGCCTGACAGAGCCTTGCCTTGCGTTACCCTTTCCTTGCCTGGCCGTGCATTGCCTAGCCGTGCGTTGCCGTGCCTTAGCCTTGCCTTGTCTCACCGTCCCTTGCCTTGCGTTACCCTTTCCTTGCCTTGCCGTGCTTTTCCTAGCCTTGCGTTGTCGTGCCTTAGCCTTGTTTCCCCTTGCCGTGCCGTTCCTTCCGTTACCCTTGCCTTGCCTTGCTTTCCCTTGCCTTCCTTGCCTTCCGTTACTCTTTGCTTGCCTTCCATGCATTGCCTATCCTTGCGTTGTCGTGCCTTAGCCTTGCCTCGCCTGACCGTGACTTCCCTTGCGTTACCTTTTCCTTGCGTTGCCGTGCATTGCCTAGACGTGCGTTGTTTTGCAATAGACTTGCCTTGCCTCACCGTGCCTTGCCTTGCGTTACCCTTTCCTTGCCTTGCCGTGCATTGCCTACCTTGCGTTGTCGTGCCTTACCCTTGTTTCCCCTTGCCGTGCCATGCCTTTTGTTACACTTGCCTTGCCTTGCTTTGCCTTGCCTTCCTTTCCTTGTGTTACTCTTTCCTTGCCTAGACGTGCACTGCCTAGCCTTGCGTTGTCGTGCATTAGCCTTGCCTCGACTGACCGTGCCTTGCCTTGCGTTACCCTTTCCTTGCCTTGCCGTGCATTGCCTAGCTTGCGTTGTCGTGCCTTAGCCTTGTTTCCCCTTGCCGTGCCGTTCCTTCCCTTACCCTTGTCTTGCCTTGCTTTCCCTTGCCTTCCTTGCCTTCCGTTACTCTTTGCTTGCCTTCCGTGCATTGCCTAGCCTTGCGTTTTCGTGCCTTAGCTTTGCCTTGCCTCACCGTGCCTTGCCTTGCGTTACCCTTTCCTTGCCTTGCCGTGCATTGCCTAGCCTTGCGTTGTCGTGCCTTAGCCTTGCTTCCCCTTGCCGTGCCGTTCCTTCCGTTACTCTTGCCTTGCCTTGCTTTCCCTTGCATTCCTTGCCTTCCGTTTTCTTTCCTTGCCTTGCCGTGCATTGCCTAGCCTTGCGTTGTCGTGCATTAGCCTTGCCTTGCCTGACCGTGCCTTGCCTTGCGTTACCCTTTCCTTGCCTTGCCGTGCATTGCCTAGCTTGCGTTTTCATGCCTTAGCCCTGTTTCCCCTTGCCGTGCCGTTCCTTCCCTTACCCTTAACTTGCCTTGCTTTCCCTTGCCTTCCTTGCCTTCCGTTACTCTTTGCTTACCTTCCGTGCATTGCCTAGCCTTGCGTTGTCGTGCCGTAGCCTTTTTTTTGACCTTGCCATACCCTTGCTTGCGTTACCTTGCTTTGCCTTGCATTCCTTGCCTTCCGTTACTCTTTGCTTGCCTTCCGTGCATTGCCTAGCCTTGCGTTTTCGTGCCTTAGCCTTGTCTCGCCTGACCCTGCCTTGCCTTGCGTTACCCTTTCCTTGCCTTGCCGTGCATTGCCTAGCTTGCGTTGTCGTGCCTTAGCCTTGTTTCACCTTGCCGTAGCCTTGCTTGCGTTGCCTTGCTTTACCTTGCCTTCCTTGCCTTCCTTGCCTTCCGTTACTCTTTGCTTGCCTTCCGTGCATTGCGTAGCCTTGCGTTGTCGTGCCGTAGCCTTTTTTTGACCTTGCCATAGCCTTGCTTGCGTTACCTTGCTTTACCTTGCATTCCTTGCCTTCCGTTACTCTTTCCTTGCCTAGCCGTGCACTGCCTAGCCTTGCGTTGTCGTGCATTAGCCTTGCCTCGCCTGATCGTGCCTTGCCTTGCGTTACCCTTTCCTTGCCTTGCCGTGCATTGCCTAGCTTGCGTTGTCGTGCCTTAGCCTTGTTTCCCCTTGCCCTGCCGTTCCTTCCCTTACCCTTGCCTTGCCTTGCTTTCCCTTGCCTTCCTTGCCTTCCGTTACTCTTTGCTTGCCTTCCGTGCATTGCCTAGCCTTGCGTTGTCGTGCATTAGCCTTGCTTCTCCTTGCCGTGCCGTTCCTTCCGTTACTCTTGCCTTGCCTTGCTTTCCCTTGCATTCCTTGCCTTCCGTTACTCTTTCCTTGCCTTGCCGTGCATTGCCTAGCCTTGCGTTGTCGTGCATTAGTCTTGCCTTGCCTAACCGTGCCTTGCCTTGCGTTACCCTTTCCTTGCCTTGCAGTGCATTGCCTAGCTTGCGTTGTCATGCCTTAGCCCTGTTTCCCCTTGCCGTGCCGTTCCTTCCCTTACCCTTAACTTGCCTTGCTTTCCCTTGCCTTCCTTGCCTTCCGTTACTCTTTGCTTACCTTCCGTGCATGGCCTAGCCTTGCGTTGTCGTGCATTAGCCTTGCCTCGCCTGACAGTGCCTTGCCTTGCGTTACCCTTTCCTTGCCTTGCCGTGCATTGCCTAGCCGTGCGTTGTCGTGCATTAGCCTTGCCTTGCCTCACCGTGCCTTGCCTTGCGTCACCCTTTCCTTGCCTTACCGTGCATTACCTAGCTTGCGTTGTCGTGCCTTAGCCTTGTTTCCCCTTGCCGTGCCGTGCCTTTTGTTTCACTTGCCTTGCATTGCTTTGCCTTGCCTTCCTTTCCTTCTCTTACGCATTCCTTGCCTAGCCGTGCACTGCCAAGCCTTGCGTTGTCGTGCATTAGCCTTCCCTCGACTGACCGTGCCTGGCCTTGCGTTACCCTCTCCTTCCCTTGCCTTGCTTTGCCTACCCGTGCGTTGTCGTGCATTAGCCTTGCCTTGCCTCGCCGTGCCTTGCCTTGCGTTACCCTTTCCTTGCCTTGCCGTGCTTTGCCTAGCCATGCGTTGTCGTGCCTTAGCCTTGTTTCCCCTTGCCATGCCGTTCCTTCCGTTACTCTTGCCTTGCCTTGCTTTGCCTTGCCTTCCTTTCCTTCTGTTACTCTTTCCTTGCCTAGCCGTGCACTGCCTAGCCTTGCGTTGTCGTGCATTAGCCTTGCCTCGACTGACCGTGCCTTGCCTTGCGTTACCCTCTCCTTCCCTTGCCTTGCTTTGCCTAGCCGTGCGTTGTCGTGCATTAGCCTTGCCTTGCCTCACAGTGCCTTGCCTTGCGTTACCCTTTCCTTGCCTTGCCGTGCTTTGCCTAGCCTTGCGTTGTCGTGCCTTAGCCTTTTTTCCCCTTACCGTGCCGTTCCTTCCGTTACTCTTGCCTTGCCTTGCTTTCCCTTGCATTCCTTACATTCCGTTACTCTTTCCTTGCCTTGCCGTGCATTGCCTAGCCTTGCGTTGTCGTGCCTTAGCCTTGCCTCGCCTGACAGAGCCTTGCCTTGCGTTACCCTTTCCTTGCCTGGCCGTGCATTGCCTAGCCGTGCGTTGCCGTGCCTTAGCCTTGTTTCCCCTTGCCGTGCCGTTCCTTCCGTTACCCTTGCCTTGCCTTGCTTTCCCTTGCCTTCCTTGCCTTCCGTTACTCTTTGCTTGCCTTCCCTGCATTGCCTAGCCTTGCGTTGTCGTGCCTTAACCTTGCCTCGCCTGACCGTGACTTCCCTTGCGTTACCCTTTCCTTGCCTTGCCGTGCATTGCCTAGACGTGCTTTGTTGTGCATTAGCCTTGCCTTGCCTCACCGTGCCTTGCCTTGCGTTACCCTTTCCTTTCCTTGCCGTGCATTGCCTACCTTGCGTTGTCGTGCCTTACCCTTGTTACCCCTTGCTGTGCCGTGCCTTTTGTTACACTTGCCTTGCCTTGCTTTGCCTTGCCTTCCTTTACTTCTGTTACTCTTTCCTTGCCTAGCCTTGCACTGCCAAGCCTTGCGTTGTCGTGATTTAGCCTTGCCTCGACTGACCGTGCCTTGCCTTGCGTTACCCTTTCCTTGCCTTGCCGTGCATTGCCTAGCTTGCGTTGTCGTGCCTTAGCCTTGTTTCCCCTTGCCCTGCCGTTCCTTCCCTTACCCTTGCCTTGCCTTGCTTTCCCTTGCCTTCCTTGCCTTCCGTTACTCTTTGCTTGCCTTCCGTGCATTGCCTAGCCTTGCGTTGTCGTGCCTTAGCCTTGCCTCGCCTGACAGAGCCTTGCCTTGCGTTACCCTTTCCTTGCCTTGCCGTGCATTTCCTAGCTTGCGTTGTCGTGCCTTAGCCTTGTTTCCCCTTGCCGTGCCGTGCCTTTTGTTGCACTTGCCTTGCCTTGCTTTGCCTTGCCATCCATTCCCTCCGTTACTCGTTCCTTGCCTAGCCGTGCACTGCCTAGCATTGCGTTGTCGTGCATTAGCCTTGCCTTGCCTGACCGTGCCTGGCCTTGCGTTACCCTTTCCTTGCCTTGCCGTTCTTTGCCTAGCTTGCGTTGTCGTGCCTTAGCCTTGTTTCCCCTTGCCGTGCCGTTCCTTCCCTTACTCTTAACTTGCCTTGCTTTCCCTTGCCTTCCTTGCCTTCCGTTACTCTTTGCTTACCTTCCGTGCATTGCCTAGCCTTGCGTTGTCGTGCCTTAGCCTTGCCTCGCTTGACCGTGCCTTGCCTTGCGTTACCCTCTCCTTCCCTTGCCTTGCTTTGCCTAGCCTTGCGTTGTCGTGCATTAGCCTTGCCTTGCCTGACCGTGCCTTGCCTTGCGTTACCCTTTCCTTGCCTTGCCGTGCTTTGCCTAGCCTTGCGTTGTCGTGCCTTAGCCTTGTTTCCCCTTGCCGTGCCGTTCCTTCCCTTACCCTTAACTTGCCTTGCTTTCCCTTGCCTTCCTTGCCTTCCGTTGCTCTTTGCTTACCTTCCGTGCATTGCCTAGCTTTGCGTTGTCGTGACTTAGCCTTGCCTCGCCTGACAGAGCCTTGCCTTGCGTTACCCTTTCCTTGCCTGGCCGTGCATTGCCTAGCCGTGCGTTGCCGTGCCTTAGCCTTGCCTTGTCTCACCGTCCCTTGCCTTGCGTTACCCTTTCCTTGCCTTGCCGTGCTTTTCCTAGCCTTGCGTTGTCGTGCCTTAGCCTTGTTTCCCCTTGCCGTGCCGTTCCTTCCGTTACCCTTGCCTTGCCTTGCTTTCCCTTGCCTTCCTTGCCTTCCGTTACTCTTTGCTTGCCTTCCATGCATTGCCTATCCTTGCGTTGTCGTGCCTTAGCCTTGCCTCGCCTGACCGTGACTTCCCTTGCGTTACCTTTTCCTTGCGTTGCCGTGCATTGCCTAGACGTGCGTTGTTTTGCAATAGACTTGCCTTGCCTCACCGTGCCTTGCCTTGCGTTACCCTTTCCTTGCCTTGCCGTGCATTGCCTACCTTGCGTTGTCGTGCCTTACCCTTGTTTCCCCTTGCCGTGCCATGCCTTTTGTTACACTTGCCTTGCCTTGCTTTGCCTTGCCTTCCTTTCCTTGTGTTACTCTTTCCTTGCCTAGACGTGCACTGCCTAGCCTTGCGTTGTCGTGCATTAGCCTTGCCTCGACTGACCGTGCCTTGCCTTGCGTTACCCTTTCCTTGCCTTGCCGTGCATTGCCTAGCTTGCGTTGTCGTGCCTTAGCCTTGTTTCCCCTTGCCGTGCCGTTCCTTCCCTTACCCTTGTCTTGCCTTGCTTTCCCTTGCCTTCCTTGCCTTCCGTTACTCTTTGCTTGCCTTCCGTGCATTGCCTAGCCTTGCGTTTTCGTGCCTTAGCTTTGCCTTGCCTCACCGTGCCTTGCCTTGCGTTACCCTTTCCTTGCCTTGCCGTGCATTGCCTAGCCTTGCGTTGTCGTGCCTTAGCCTTGCTTCCCCTTGCCGTGCCGTTCCTTCCGTTACTCTTGCCTTGCCTTGCTTTCCCTTGCATTCCTTGCCTTCCGTTTTCTTTCCTTGCCTTGCCGTGCATTGCCTAGCCTTGCGTTGTCGTGCATTAGCCTTGCCTTGCCTGACCGTGCCTTGCCTTGCGTTACCCTTTCCTTGCCTTGCCGTGCATTGCCTAGCTTGCGTTTTCATGCCTTAGCCCTGTTTCCCCTTGCCGTGCCGTTCCTTCCCTTACCCTTAACTTGCCTTGCTTTCCCTTGCCTTCCTTGCCTTCCGTTACTCTTTGCTTACCTTCCGTGCATTGCCTAGCCTTGCGTTGTCGTGCCGTAGCCTTTTTTGGACCTTGCCATACCCTTGCTTGCGTTACCTTGCTTTGCCTTGCATTCCTTGCCTTCCGTTACTCTTTGCTTGCCTTCCGTGCATTGCCTAGCCTTGCGTTTTCGTGCCTTAGCCTTGTCTCGCCTGACCCTGCCTTGCCTTGCGTTACCCTTTCCTTGCCTTGCCGTGCATTGCCTAGCTTGCGTTGTCGTGCCTTAGCCTTGTTTCACCTTGCCGTAGCCTTGCTTGCGTTGCCTTGCTTTACCTTGCCTTCCTTGCCTTCCTTGCCTTCCGTTACTCTTTGCTTGCCTTCCGTGCATTGCGTAGCCTTGCGTTGTCGTGCCGTAGCCTTTTTTTGACCTTGCCATAGCCTTGCTTGCGTTACCTTGCTTTACCTTGCATTCCTTGCCTTCCGTTACTCTTTCCTTGCCTAGCCGTGCACTGCCTAGCCTTGCGTTGTCGTGCATTAGCCTTGCCTCGCCTGATCGTGCCTTGCCTTGCGTTACCCTTTCCTTGCCTTGCCGTGCATTGCCTAGCTTGCGTTGTCGTGCCTTAGCCTTGTTTCCCCTTGCCCTGCCGTTCCTTCCCTTACCCTTGCCTTGCCTTGCTTTCCCTTGCCTTCCTTGCCTTCCGTTACTCTTTTCTTGCCTTCCGTGCATTGCCTAGCCTTGCGTTGTCGTGCCTTAGCCTTGCTTCCCCTTGCCGTGCCGTTCCTTCCATTACTCTTGCCTTGCCTTGCTTTCCCTTGCATTCCTTGCCTTCCGTTACTCTTTCCTTGCCTTGCCGTGCATTGCCTAGCCTTGCGTTGTCGTGCATTAGTCTTGCCTTGCCTAACCGTGCCTTGCCTTGCGTTACCCTTTCCTTGCCTTGCAGTGCATTGCCTAGCTTGCGTTGTCATGCCTTAGCCCTGTTTCCCCTTGCCGTGCCGTTCCTTCCCTTACCCTTAACTTGCCTTGCTTTCCCTTGCCTTCCTTGCCTTCCGTTACTCTTTGCTTACCTTCCGTGCATGGCCTAGCCTTGCGTTGTCGTGCATTAGCCTTGCCTCGCCTGACAGTGCCTTGCCTTGCGTTACCCTTTCCTTGCCTTGCCGTGCATTGCCTAGCCGTGCGTTGTCGTGCATTAGCCTTGCCTTGCCTCACCGTGCCTTGCCTTGCGTCACCCTTTCCTTGCCTTACCGTGCATTACCTAGCTTGCGTTGTCGTGCCTTAGCCTTGTTTCCCCTTGCCGTGCCGTGCCTTTTGTTTCACTTGCCTTGCATTGCTTTGCCTTGCCTTCCTTTCCTTCTCTTACGCATTCCTTGCCTAGCCGTGCACTGCCAAGCCTTGCGTTGTCGTGCATTAGCCTTCCCTCGACTGACCGTGCCTGGCCTTGCGTTACCCTCTCCTTCCCTTGCCTTGCTTTGCCTACCCGTGCGTTGTCGTGCATTAGCCTTGCCTTGCCTCGCCGTGCCTTGCCTTGCGTTACCCTTTCCTTGCCTTGCCGTGCTTTGCCTAGCCATGCGTTGTCGTGCCTTAGCCTTGTTTCCCCTTGCCATGCCGTTCCTTCCGTTACTCTTGCCTTGCCTTGCTTTGCCTTGCCTTCCTTTCCTTCTGTTACTCTTTCCTTGCCTAGCCGTGCACTGCCTAGCCTTGCGTTGTCGTGCATTAGCCTTGCCTCGACTGACCGTGCCTTGCCTTGCGTTACCCCTTCCTTGCCTTGCCGTGCATTGCCTAGCTTGCGTTGTCGTGCCTTAGCCTTGTTTCCCCTTGCCGTGCCGTTCCTTCCCTTACCCTTGTCTTGCCTTGCTTTCCCTTGCCTTTCTTGCCTTCCGTTACTCTTTGCTTACCTTCCGTGCATTGCCTAGACTTGCGTTTTCGTGCCTTAGCCTTGCCTTGCCTCACCGTGCCTTGCCTTGCGTTACCCTTTCCTTCCCTTGCCGTGCATTGTCTAGCCTTGCGTTGTCGTGCCTTAGCCTTGCTTCCCCTTGCCGTGCCGTTCCTTCCGTTACTCTTCCCTTTCCTTGCTTTCCCTTGCATTCCTTGCCTTCCGTTACTCTTTCCTTGCCTTGCCGTGCATTGCCTAGCCTTGCGTTGTCGTGCATTAGCCTTACCTTGCCTGACCGTGCCTTACCTTGCGTTACCCTTTCCTTGCTTTGCCGTGCATTGCCTAGCCGTGCGTTGTCGTGCCTTAGCCTTGTTTCACCTTGCCCTAGCCTTGCTTGCGTTGCCTTGCTTTACCTTGCCTTCCTTGCCTTCCGTTACTCTTTGCTTTCCTTCCGTGCATTGCCTAGCCTTGCGTTGTCGTGCCGTAGCCTATTTTTGACCTTGCCATAGCCTTGCTTGCGTTACCTTGCTTAGCCTTGCATTCCTTGCCTTCCGTTACTCTTTCCTTGCCTAGCCGTGCACTGCCTAGCCTTGCGTTGTCGTGCATTAGCCTTGCCTCGCCTGATGGTGCCTTGCCTTGCGTTACCCTTTCCTTGCCTTGCCGTGCATTGCCTAGCTTGCGTTGTCGTGCCTTAGCCTTGTTTCCCCTTGCCCTGCCGTTCCTTCCCTTACCCTTGCCTTGCCTTGCTTTCCCTTGCCTTCCTTGCATTCCGTTACTCTTTGCTTCCCTTCCGTGCATTGCCTAGCCTTGCGTTGTCGTGCCTTAGCCTTGCTTCCCCTTGCCGTGCCGTTCCTTCCGTTACTCTTGCCTTGCCTTGCTTTCCCTTGCATTCCTTGCTTCCGTTACTCTTTCCTTGCCTTGCCGTGCATTGCCTAGCCTTGCGTTGTCGTGCATTAGTCTTGCCTTGCCTGACCGTGCCTTGCCTTGCGTTACCCTTTCCTTGCCTTGCCGTGCATTGCCTAGCTTGCGTTGTCATGCCTTAGCCCTGTTTCCCCTTGCCGTGCCGTTCCTTCCCTTACCCTTAACTTGCCTTGCTTTCCCTTGCCTTCCTTGCCTTCCGTTAGTCTTTGCTTACCTTCCGTGCATTGCCTAGCCTTGCGTTGTCGTGCATTAGCCTTGCCTCGCCTGACAGTGCCTTGCCTTGCGTTGCCCTTTCCTTGCCTTGCCGTGCATTGCCTAGCCGTGCGTTGTCGTGCATTAGCCTTGCCTTGCCTCACCGTGCCTTGCCTTGCGTCACCCTTTCCTTGCCTTGCCGTGCATTACCTAGCTTGCGTTGTCGTGCCTTAGCCTTGTTTCCCCTTGCCGTGCCGTGCCTTTTGTTTCACTTGCCTTGCATTGCTTTGCCTTGCCTTCCTTTCCTTCTCTTACGCATTCCTGCCCTAGCCGTGCACTGCCAAGCCTTGCGTTGTCGTGCATTAGCCTTCCCTCGACTGACCGTGCCTGGCCTTGCGTTACCCTCTCCTTCCCTTGCCTTGCTTTGCCTAGCCGTGCGTTGTCGTGCATTAGCCTTGCCTTGCCTCACCGTGCCTTGCCTTGCGTTACCCTTTCCTTGCCTTGCCTTAGCCTTGCTTCCCCTTGCCGTGCCGTTCCTTCCGTTACTCTTGCCTTGCCTTGCTTTCCCTTGCATTCCTTACATTCCGTTACTCTTTCCTTGCCTTGCCGTCCATTGCCTAGCCTTCCGTTGTCGTGCATTAGGCTTGCATATCCTGACCGTGCCTTGCCTTGCGTTACCCTTTCCTTGCCTTGCCGTGCATTGCCTAGCTTGCGTTGTCGTGCCTTAGGCTTGTTTCCCCTTGCCGTGCCGTTCCTTACCTTACCCTTAACTTGCCTTGCTTTCCCTTGCCTTCCTTGCCTTCCGTTACTCTTTGCTTACCTTCCGTGCATTGCCTAGCCTTGCGTTGTCGTGCCTTAGCCTTGCCTCGCCTGACAGAGCCTTGCCTTGCGTTACCCTTTCCTTGCCTTGCCGTGCATTGCCTGGCTTGCGTTGTCGTGCCTTAGCCTTGTTTCCCCTTGCCGTGCAGTGCCTTTTGTTACACTTGCCTTGCCTTGCTTTGCCTTGCCTTCCATTCCTTCCGTTACTCGTTCCTTGCCTAGCCGTGCACTGCCTAGCCTTGCGTTGTCGTGCATTAGCCTTGCCTTGCCTGACAGTGCCTTGCCTTGCGTTACCCTTTCCTTGCCTTGCCGTGCTTTGCCTAGCTTGCGTTGTCGTGCCTTAGCCTTGTTTCCCCTTGCCGTGCCGTTCCTTCCCTTACTCTTAACTTGCCTTGCTTTCCCTTACCTTCCTTGCCTTCCTTTACTCTTTGCTTACCTTCCGTGCATTGCCTAGCCTTGCGTTGTCGTGCCTCAGCCTTGCCTCGCTTGACCGTGCCTTGGCTTGCGTTACCCTCTCCTTCCCTTGCCTTCCTTTGCCTAGCCGTGCGTTGTCGTGCATTAGGTTGCCTTGCCTCACCGTGCCTTGCCTTGCGTTACCCTTTCCTTGCCTTGCCGTGCTTTTCCTAGCCTTGCGTTGTCGTGCCTTAGCCTTGTTTCCCCTTGCCGTGCCGTTCGTTCCCTTACCCTTAACTTGCCTTGCTTTCCCTTGCCTTCCTTGCCTTCCGTTGCTCTTTGCTTACCTTCCGTGCATTGCCTAGCCTTGCGTTGTCGTGACTTAGCCTTGCCCCGCCTGACATAGCCTTGCCTTGCGTTACCCTTTCCTTGCCTGGCCGTGCATTGCCTAGCCGTGCGTTGCCGTGCCTTAGCCTTGCTTGTCTCACCGTGCCTTGCCTTGCGTTACCCTTTCCTTGCCTTGCCGTGCTTTGCCTAGCCTTGCGTTGTCGTGCCTAAGCCTTGTTTCCCCTTGCCGTGCCGTTCCTTCCGTTACCCTTGCCTTGCCTTCCTTTCCCTTGCCTTCCTTGCCTTCCGTTACTCTTTGCTTGCCTTCCCTGCATTGCCTAGCCTTGCGTTGTCGTGCCTTAGCCTTGCCTCGCCTGACCGTGACTTCCCTTGCGTTACCCTTTCCTTGCCTTGCCGTGCATTGCCTAGCCTTCCGTTGTCGTGCATTAGCCTTGCATTTCCTGACCGTGCCTTGCCTTGCGTTACCCTTTCCTTGCCTTGCCGTGCATTGCCTACCTTGCGTTGTCGTGCCTTACCCTTGTTTCCCCTTGCCGTGCCGTGCCTTTTGTTACACTTGCCTTGCCTTGCTTTGCCTTGCCTTTCTTGCCTTCCGTTAATCTTTGCTTGCCTTCCGTGCATTGCCTAGCCTTGCTTTTTCGGGCCTTAGCCTTTCCTTGCCTCACCGTGCCTTGCCTTCCGTTACCCTTTCCTTGCCTTGCCGTGCATTGCCTAGGCTTGCGTTGTCGTGCCTTAGCCTTGCTTCCTCTTGCCGTGCCGTTCCTTCCGTTACTCTTGCCTTGCCTTGCTTTCCCTTGCCTTCCTTGCCTTCCGTTACTCTTTGCTTGCCTTCCGTGCATTGCCTAGCCTTGCATTGTCGTGCCTTAGCCTTGCCTCGCCTGACCGTGACTTCCCTTGCGTTACCCTTTCCTTGCCTTGCGGTGCATTGCCTAGACGTGCGTTGTTGTGCATTAGCCTTGCCTTGCCTCACCGTGCCTTGCCTTGCGTTACCCTTTCCTTGCCTTGCCGTGCATTGCCTACCTTGCGTTGTCGTGCCTTACCCTTGTTTCCCCTCGCCGTGCCGTGCCTTTTGTTACACTTGCCTTGCCTTGCTTTGCCTTGCCTTCCTTTCCTTCTGTTACTCTTTCCTTGCCTAGCCGTGCACTGCCTAGCCTTGCGTTGTGGTGCATTAGCCTTGCCCCGCCTGACATTGCCTTGCGTTGCGTTACCCTTTCCTTGCCTTGCCGTGCATTGCCTAGCCGTGCGTTGTCGTGCATTAGCATTGCCTTGCCTCACCGTGCCTTGCCTTGCGTCACCCTTTCCTTGCCTTGCCGTGCGTTACCTAGCTTGCGTTGTCATGCCTTAGCCTTGTTTCCCCTTGCCGTGCCGTGCCTTTTGTTTCACGTGCCTTGCATTGCTTTGCCTTGCCTTCCTTTCCTTCTCTTACGCATTCCTTGCCTAGCCGTGCACTGCCAAGCCTTGCGTTGTCGTGCATTAGCCTTCCCTCGACTGACCGTGCCTGGCCTTGCGTTACCCTCTCCTTCCCTTGCATTGCTTTGCCTAACCGTGCGTTGTCGTGCATTAGCCTTGCCTTGCCTCACCGTGCCTTGCCTTGCGTTACCCTTTCCTTGCCTTGCCGTGCTTTGCCTAGCCTTGCGTTGTCGTGCCTTAGCCTTGTTTCCCCTTGCCGTGCCGTTCCTTCCGTTACTCTTGCCTTGCCTTGCTTTCCCTTGCATTCCTTACATTCCGTTACTCTTTCCTTGCCTTGCCGTGCATTGCCTAGCCTTCCGTTGTCGTGCATTAGCCTTGCATTTCCTGACCGTGCCTTGCCTTGCGTTACCCTTTCCTTGCCTTGCCGTGCATTGCCTAGCTTGCGTTGTCGTGCCTTAGCCTTGTTTCCCCTTGCCGTGCCGTTCCTTACCTTACCCTTAACTTGCCTTGCTTTCCCTTGCCTTCCTTGCCTTCCGTTACTCTTTGCTTACCTTCCGTGCATTGCCTAGCCTTGCGTTGTCGTGCCTTAGCCTTGCCTCGCCTGACAGAGCCTTGCCTTGCGTTACCCTTTCCTTGCCTTGCCGTGCATTTCCTAGCTTGCGTTGTCGTGCCTTAGCCTTGTTTCCCCTTGCCGTGCCGTGCCTTTTGTTACACTTGCCTTGCCTTGCTTTGCCTTGCCTTCCATTCCTTCCGTTACTCGTTCCTTGCCTAGCCGTGCACTGCCTAGCATTGTGTTGTCGTGCATTAGCCTTGCCTTGCCTGACCGTGCCTGGCCTTGCGTTACCCTTTCCTTGCCTTGCCGTGCTTTGCCTAGCTTGCGTTTTCGTGCCTTAGCCTTGTTTCCCCTTGCCGTGCCGTTCCTTCCCTTACTCTTAACTTGCCTTGCTTTCCCTTGCCTTCCTTGCCTTCCGTTACTCTTTGCTTACCTTCCGTGCATTGCCTAGCCTTGCGTTGTCGTGCCTTAGCCTTGCCTCGCTTGACCGTGCCTTGCCTTGCGTTACCCTCTCCTTCCCTTGCCTTGTTTGCCTAGCCGTGCGTTGTCGTGCATTAGCCTTGCCTTGCCTCACCGTGCCTTGCCTTGCGTTACCCTTTCCTTGCCTTGCCGTGCTTTGCCTAGCCTTGCGTTGTCGTGCCTTAGCCTTGCCTCGCTTGACCGTGCCTTGCCTTGCGTTACCCTCTCCTTCCCTTGCCTTGCTTTGCCTAGCCGTGCGTTGTCGTGCATTAGCCTTGCCTTGCCTGACCGTGCCTTGCCTTGCGTTACCCTTTCCTTGCCTTGCCGTGCTTTGCCTAGCCTTGCGTTGTCGTGCCTTAGCCTTGTTTCCCCTTGCCGTGCCGTTCCTTCCCTTACCCTTAACTTGCCTTGCTTTCCCTTGCCTTCCTTGCCTTCCGTTGCTCTTTGCTTACCTTCCGTGCATTGCCTAGCCTTGCGTTGTCGTGACTTAGCCTTGCCTTGCCTCACCGTGCCTTGCCTTGCGTTACCCTTTCCTTGCCTTGCCGTGCATTGCCTAGCTTGCGTTGTCGTGCCTTAGACTTGTTTCCCCATGCCGTGCCGTTCCTTACCTTACCCTTAACTTGCCTTGCTTTCCCTTGCCTTCCTTGCCTTCCGTTACTCTTTGCTTGCCTTCCGTGCACTGCCTAGCCTTGCGTTTTCGTGCCTTAGCCTTGCCTTGCCTCACCGTCCCTTGCCTTGCGTTATCCTTTCCTTGCCTGGCCGTGCATTGCCTAGCCGTGCGTAGCCGTACCTTAGCCTTGTTTCCCGTTGCCGTGCCGTGCCTTTTGTTACACTTGCCTTGCCTTGCTTTGCCTTGCCTTCCTTTCCTTCTGTTACTCTTTCCTTGCCTAGCCGTGCACTGCCAAGCCTTGCGTTGTCCTGCATTAGCCTTGCCTCGACTGACCCTGCCTTGCCTTGCGTGACCCTTTCCTTGCCTTGCCTTGCATTGCCTAGCTTGCGTTGTCGTGCCTTAGCCTTGTTTCCCCTTGCCGTGCCGTGCCTTTTGTTATATTTGCTTTGCCTTGCTTTGCCTTGCCTTCCATTCCTTCCGTTACTCGTTCCTTGCCTAGCCGTGCACTGCCTAGACTTGCGTTGTCGTGCATTAGCCTTGCCTTGCCTGACCGTGCCTTGCCTTGCGTTACCCTTTCCTTGCCTTGCCGTGCTTTGCCTATCTTGCGTTGTCGTGCCTTAGCCTTGTTTCCCCTTGCCGTGCCGTTCCTTCCCTTACTCTTAACTTGCATTGCTTTCCCTTCCCTTCCTTGCCTTCCGTTACTCTTTGCTTACCTTCCGTGCATTGCCTAGCCTTGCGTTGTCGTGCCTTAGCCTTGCCTCGCTTGACCGTGCCTTGTCTTGCGTTGCCCTCTCCTTCCCTTGCCTTGCTTTGCCTAGCCGTGCGTTGTCGTGCATTAGCCTTGCCTTGCCTCACCGTTCCTTGCCTTGCGTTACCGTTTCCTTGCCTTGCCGTGCTTTGCCTAGCCTTGCGTTGTCGTGCCTTAGCCTTGTTTCCCCTTGCCGTGCCGTTCCTTCCCTTACCCTTAACTTGCCTTGCTTTCCCTTGCCTTCCTTGCCTTCCGTTGCTCTTTGCTTACCTTCCGTGCATTGCCTAGCCTTGCGTTGTCGTGACTTAGCCTTGCCTCGCCTGACAGAGCCTTGCCTTGCGTTACCCTTTCCTTGCCTGGCCGTGCATTGCCTAGCCGTGCGTTGCCGTGCCTTAGCCTTGCCTTGTCTCTCCGTGCCTTGCCTTGCGTTACCCTTTCCTTGCCTTGCCGGGCTTTTCCTAGCCTTGCGTTGTCGTGCCTTAGCCTTGTTTCCCCTTGCCGTGCCGTTCCTTCCCTTACCCTTGTCTTGCCTTGCTTTCCCTTGCCTTTCTTGCCTTCCGTTACTCTTTGCTTGCCTTGCCTTGCATTGCCTAGCCTTGCGTTGTCGTGCAGTAGCCTTGACTTGCCTGACCGTGCCTTGCCTTGCGTTACCCTTTCCTTGCCTTGCCGTGCATTGCCTAGCTTGCGTTGTCATGCCTTAGCCCTGTTTCCCCTTGCCGTGCCGTTCCTTCCCTTACCCTTAACTTGCCTTGCTTTCCCTTGCCTTCCTTGCCTTCCGTTACTCTTTGCTTACCTTCCGTGCATTGCCTAGCCTTGCGTTGTCTTGCATTAGCCTTGCCTTGCCTCACCGTGCCTTGCCTTGCGTTACACTCTCCTTGCCTTACCGTGCTTTGCCTAGCCGTGCGTTGTCGTGCATTAGCCTTGCCTTGCCTCACCGTGCCTTGCCTTGCATTAACCTTTCCTTGCCTTTCCGTGCATTGCCTACCTTGCGTTGTCGTGCCTTACCCTTGTTTCCCCTTGCCGTGCCGTGCCTTTTGTTTCACTTGCCTTGCATTGCTTTGCCTTTCCTTCCTTTCCATCTGTTACGCTTTCCTTGCCTAGGAGTGCACTGCCAAGCCTTGCGTTGTCGTGCATTAGCCTTGCCTCGACTGACCGTGCCTTGTCTTGCGTTACCCTTTCCTTGCCTTGCCGTGCATTGCCTAACTTGCGTTCTCGTGCCTTAGCCTTGTTTCCCCTTGCCGTGCCGTGCCTTTTGTTTCACTTGCCTTGCCTTGCTTTGCCTTGCCTTCCTTTCCTTCTGTTACGCTTTCCTTGCCTAGCCGTGCACTGCCAAGCCTTGCGTTGTCGTGCATTAACCTTGCCTCGACTGACCGTGCCTTGCCTTGCGTTACCCTCTCCTTCCCTTGCCTTGCTTTGCCTAGCCGTGCGTTGTCGTGCATTAGCCTTGCCTTGCCTCACAGTGCCTTGCCTTGCGTTACCCTTTCCTTGCCTTGCCGTGCTTTGCCTAGCCTTGCGTTGTCGTGCCTTAGCCTTTTTTCCCCTTACCGTGCCATTCCTTCCGTTACTCTTGCCTTGCCTTGCTTTCCCTTGCATTCCTTACATTCCGTTACTCTTTCCTTGCCTTGCCGTGCTTTACCTAGCCTTGCGTTGTCGTGCCTTAGCCTTGCCTCGCCTGACAGAGCCTTGCCTTGCGTTACCCTTTCCTTGCCTGGCCGTGCATTGCCTAGCCGTGCATTGCCGTGCCTTAGCCTTGTTTCCCCTTGCCGTGCCGTTCCTTCCGTTACCCTTGCCTTGCCTTGCTTTCCCTTGCCTTCCTTGCCTTCCGTTACTCTTTGCTTGCCTTCCCTGCATTGCCTAGACTTGCGTTGTCGTGCCTTAACCTTGCCTCGCCTGACCGTGACTTCCCTTGCGTTACCCTTTCCTTTCCTTGCCGTGCATTGCCTAGACGTGCTTTGTTGTGCATTAGCCTTGCCTTGCCTCACCGTGCCTTGCCTTGCGTTACCCTTTCCTTTCCTTGCCGTGCATTGCCTACCTTGCGTTGTCGTGCCTTACCCTTGTTACCCCTTGCCGTGCCGTGCCTTTTGTTACACTTGCCTTGCCTTGCTTTGCCTTGCCTTCCTTTACTTCTGTTACTCTTTCCTTGCCTAGCCGTGCACTGCCTAGCCTTGGGTTGTCGTGCATTAGCCTTGCCTCGACTGACCGTGCCTTGCCTTGCGTTACCCCTTCCTTGCCTTGCCGTGCATTGCCTAGCTTGCGTTGTCGTGCCTTAGCCTTGTTTCCCCTTGCCGTGCCGTTCCTTCCCTTACCCTTGTCTTGCCTTGCTTTCCCTTGCCTTCCTTGCCTTCCGTTACTCTTTGCTTACCTTCCGTGCATTGCCTAGCCTTGCGTTGTCGTGCCTTAGCCTTGCCTTGCCTGACCGTGCCTTGCCTTGCGTTACCCTTTCCTTCCCTTGCCGTGCATTGCCTAGCCTTGCGTTGTCGTGCCTTAGCCTTGCTTCCCCTTGCCGTGCCGTTCCTTCCTCTACTCTTCCCTTTCCTTGCTTTCCCTTGCATTCCTTGCCTTCCGTTACTCTTTCCTTGCCTTGCCGTGCATTGCCTAGCCTTGCGTTGTCGTGCATTAGCCTTACCTTGCCTGACCGTGCCTTACCTTGCGTTACCCTTTCCTTGCTTTGCCGTGCATTGCCTAGCCGTGCGTTGTCGTGCCTTAGCCTTGTTTCACCTTGCCGTAGCCTTGCTTGCGTTGCCTTGCTTTACCTTGCCTTCCTTGCCTTCCGTTAATCTTTGCTTTCCTTCCGTGCATTGCCTAGCCTTGCGTTGTCGTGCCGTAGCCTATTTTTGACCTTGCCATAGCCTTGCTTGCGTTACCTTGCTTTGCCTTGCATTCCTTGCCTTCCGTTACTCTTTCCTTGCCTAGCCGTGCACTGCCTAGCCTTGCGTTGTCGTGCATTAGCCTTGCCTCGCCTGACCGTGCCTTGCCTTGCGTTACCCTTTCCTTGCCTTGCCGTGCATTGCCTAGCTTGCGTTGTCGTGCCTTAGCCTTGTTTCCCCTTGCCCTGCCGTTCCTTCCCTTACCCTTGCCTTGCCTTGCTTTCCCTTGCCTTCCTTGCATTCCGTTACTCTTTGCTTGCCTTCCGTGCATTGCCTAGCCTTGCGTTGTCGTGCCTTAGCCTTGCTTCCCCTTGCCGTGCCGTTCCTTCCGTTACCCTTGCCTTGCCTTGCTTTCCCTTGCCTTCCTTGCTTCCGTTACTCTTTCCTTGCCTTGCCGTGCATTGCCTAGCCTTGCGTTGTCGTGCATTAGCCTTGCCTTGCCTGACCGTGCCTTGCCTTGCGTTACCCTTTCCTTGCCTTGCCGTGCATTGCCTAGCTTGCGTTGTCGTGCCTTAGCCTTGTTTCCCCTTGCCGTGCCGTTCCTTCCCTTACCCTTAACTTGCCTTGCTTTCCCTTGCCTTCCTTGCCTTCCGTTACTCTTTGCTTACCTTCCGTGCATTGCCTAGCCTTGCGTTGTCGTGCCTTAGCCTTGCCTCGCCTGACAGTGCCTTGCCTTGCGTTACCCTTTCCTTGCCTTGCCGTGCATTGCCTAGCTTGCGTTGTCGTGCCTTAGCCTTGTTTCCCCTTGCCGTGCCGTGCCTTTTGTTTCACTTGCCTTGCATTGCTTTGCCTTGCCTTCCTTTCCTTCTCTTACGCATTCCTGCCCTAGCCGTGCACTGCCAAGCCTTGCGTTGTCGTGCATTAGCCTTCCCTCGACTGACCGTGCCTGGCCTTGCGTTACCCTTTCCTTGCCTTGCCGTGCATTGCCTAGCCGTGCGTTGTCGTGCATTAGCCTTGCCTTGCCTCACCGTGCCTTGCCTTGCGTTACCCTTTCCTTGCCTTGCCGTGTTTTGCCTAGCCTTGCGTTGTCCTGCCTTAGCCTTGTTTCCCCTTACCGTGCCGTTCCTTCCGTTACTCTTGCCTTGCCTTGCTTTCCCTTGCATTCCTTACATTCCGTTACTCTTTCCTTGCCTTGCCGTGCATTGCCTAGCCTTGCGTTGTCGTGCATTAGCCTTGCATTGCCTGACCGTGCCTTGCCTTGCGTTACACTTTCCTTGCCTTGCCGTGCATTGCCTAGCTTGCGTTGTCGTGCCTTAGCCTTGTTTCCCCTTGCCGTGCCGTTCCTTCCCTTACCCTTAACTTGCCTTGCTTTCCCTTGCCTTCCTTGCCTTCCGTTGCTCTTTGCTTACCTTCCGTGCATTGCCCAGCCTTGCGTTGTCGTGACTTAGCCTTGCCTCGCCTGACAGAGCCTTGCCTATCGTTACCCTTTCCTTGCCTGGCCGTGCATTGCCTAGCCGTGCGTTGCCGTGCCTTAGCCTGGCCTTGTCTCACCGTCCCTTGCCTTGCGTTACCCTTTCCTTGCCTAGCCGTGCATTGCCTAGCCTTGCGTTGTCGTGCCTTAGCCTTGTTTCCCCTTGCCGTGCCGTGCCTTCCGTTACCCTTGCCTTGCCTTGCTTTCCCTTGCCTTCCTTGCCTTCCGTTACTCTTTGCTTGCCTTCCATGCATTGCCTATCCTTGCGTTGTCGTGCCTTAGCCTTGCCTCGCCTGACCGTGCCTTGCCTTGCGTTACCCTTTCCTTGCCTTGCCGTGCATTGCCTAGCCTTGCGTTGTCGTGCCTTAGCCTTGTTTCCCCTTACCGTGCCGTTCCTTCCGTTACCCTTGTCTTGCCTTGCTTTCCCTTGCCTTTCTTGCCTTCCGTTACTCTTTCCTTGCCTTCCGTGCTTTGCCTAGCCTTGCGTTTTCGTGCCTTAGCCTTTCCTTGCCTCACCGTGCCTTGCCTTGCGTTACCCTTTCCTTGCCTTGCCGTGCATTGCCTAGCCTTGCGTTGTCGTGCCTTAGCCTTGCTTCCCCTTGCCGTGCCGTTCCTTCCGTTACTCTTACCTTGCCTTGCTTTCCCTTGCCTTCCTTGCCTTCCGTTACTCTTTGCTTGCCTTCCGTGCATTGCCTAGCCTTGCGTTGTCGTGCCTTAGCCTTGCCTCGCCTGACCGTGACTTCCCTTGCGTTACCCTTTCCTTCCCTTGCCGTGCATTGCCTAGACGTGCGTTGTTGTGCATTAGCCTTGCCTTGCCTCACCGTGCCTTGCCTTGCTTTACCCTTTCCTTGCCTTGCCGTGCATTGCCTACCTTGCGTTGTCGTGCCTTACCCTTGTTTCCCCTTGCCGTGCCGTGCCTTTTGTTACACTTGCCTTGCCTTGCTTTGCCTTGCCTTCCTTTCCTTCTGTTACTCTTTCCTTGCCTAGCCGTGCACTGCCTAGCCTTCCGTTGTCGTGCATTAGCCTTGCCTCGACTGACCGTGCCTTGCCTTGCGTTACCCTTTCCTTGCCTTGCCGTGCATTGCCTAGCCTTGCGTTGTCGTGCCTTAGCCTTGCTTCCCCTTGCCGTGCCGTTCCTTCCGTTACTCTTGCCTTGCCTTGCTTTCCCTTGCATTCCTTCCCTTCCGTTACTCTTTCCTTGCCTTGCCGTGCATTGCCTAGCCTTGTGTTGTCGTGCATTAGCCTTGCCTTGCCTGACCGTGCCTTGCCTTGCGTTACCCTTTCCTTGCCTTGCCGTGCATTGCCTAGCTTGCGTTGTCATGCCTTAGCCCTGTTTCCCCTTGCCGTGCCGTTCCTTCCCTTACCCTTAACTTGCCTTGCTTTCCCTTGCCTTCCTTGCCTTCCGTTACTCTTTGCTTACCTTCCGTGCATTGCCTAGCCTTGCGTTGTCGTGCATTAGCCTTGCCTTGCTTCACCGTGCCTTGCCTTGCGTTACCCTTTCCTTGCCTTGCCGTGCATTGCCTAGCCGTGCGTTGTCGTGCATTAGCCTTGCCTTGCCTCACCGTGCCTTGCCTTGCATTAACCTTTCCTTGCCTTGCCGTGCATTGCCTAGCTTGCGTTGTCGTGCCTTACCCTTGTTTCCCCTTGCCGTGCCGTGCCTTTTGTTTCACTTGCCTTGCATTGCTTTGCCTTGCCTTCCTTTCCTTCTGTTACGCTTTCCTTGCCTAGCCGTGCACTGCCAAGCCTTGCGTTGTCGTGCATTAGCCTTGCCTCGACTGACCGTGCCTTGCCTTGCGTTACCCTTTCCTTGCCTTGCCGTGCATTGGCTAGCTTGCGTTGTCGTGCCTTAGCCTTGTTTCCCCTTGCCGTGCCGTGCCTTTTGTTTCCACTTGCCTTGCCTTGCTTTCCCTTGCATTCCTTACATTCCGTTACTCTTTCCTTGCCTTGCCGTGAATTGCCTAGCCTTCCGTTGTCGTGCATTAGCCTTGCATATCCTGACCGTGCCTTGCCTTGCGTTACCCTTTCCTTGCCTTGCCGTGCATTGCCTAGCCTTGCGTTGTCGTGCCTTAGCCTTGTTTCCCCTTGCCGTGCCGTTCCTTCCTTACCCTTGCCTTGCCTTGCTTTCCCTTGCCTTCCTTGCCTTCCGTTACTCTTTGCTTGCCTTCCGTGCATTGCCTAGCCTTGCGTTGTCGTGCCTTAGCCTTGCCTCGCCTGACAGTTAGCCTTGCCTTGCGTTACCCTTTCCTTGCCTTGCCGTGCACCCTTTCCTTGCCTTGCCTAGCTTGCGTTGTCGTGCCTTAGCCTTGTTTCCCCTTGCCGTGCCGTGCCTTTTGTTACACTTGCCTTGCCTTGCTTTGCCTTGCCTTCCATTCCTTCCGTTACTCGTTCCTTGCCTAGCCGTGTGCCAGCCTTGCGTTGTCGTGCTTAGCCTTCCTCCTGAGCGTTACCCTTCCTTGCCTTGCCTGCTTGCCTAGCGTGCGTTGTCGTGCATTAGCCTTGCCTTGCCTGACCGTGCCTGGCCTTGCGTTACCCTTTCCTTGCCTTGCCGTACTTTGCCTAGCCTTGCGTTGTCGTGCCTTAGCCTTGTTTCCCCTTGCCGTGCCGTTCCTTCCGTTACTCTTAACTTGCCTTGCTTTCCCTTGCCTTCCTTGCCTTCCGTTACTCTTTGCTTGCCTTCCGTGCATTGCCTAGCCTTGCGTTGTCGTGCCTTAGCCTTGCCTCGCCTGACCGTGACTTCCCTTGCGTTACCCTTTCCTTGCCTTGCCATGCATTGCCTAGACGTGCGTTGTTGTGCATTAGCCTTGCCTTGCCTGACCGTGCCTTGCCTTGCGTTACCCTTTCCTTGCCTTGCCGTGCATTGCCTAGCCTTGCGTTGTCGTGCCTTACCCTTGTTTCCCCTTGCCGTGCCGTGCCTTTTTTCACTTGCCTTGCCTTGCTTTGCCGCCTTCCTTCCTTCTGTTACTTTCCTTGCCTAGCCGTGCACTTAGCCTTGCGTTGTCGTGCCTTAGCCTTGCCTCGACTGACCGTGCCTTGCCTTGCGTTACCCTTTCCTTGCCTTGCCGTGCATTGCCTAGCTTGCGTTGTCGTGCCTTAGCCTTGTTCCCCTTGCCGTGCCGCCTTGAACTTGCCTTGCCTTGCTTTCCCTTGCATTCCTTCCTTCCGTTACCTTTCCTTGCCTTGCCGTGCATTGCCTAGCCTTGCGTTGCCGTGCCTTAGCCTTGCCTTGTCTCACCGTGCCTTGCCTTGCGTTACCCTTTCCTTGCCTTGCCGTGCTTTGCCTAGCCTTGCGTTGTCGTGCCTTAGCCCTGTTTCCCCTTGCCGTGCCGTTTCTTCACTTACCCTTAACTTGCCTTGCTTTCCCTTGCCTTCCTTGCCTTCCGTTACTCTTTGCTTACCTTCTGTGCATTGCCTAGCCTTGCGTTGTCGTGCATTAGCCTTGCCTTGCCTCACCGTGCCTTGCCTTGCGTTACCCTTTCCTTGCCTTGCCGTGCATTGCCTAGCCGTGTGTTGTCGTGCATTAGCCTTGCCTTGCCTCACCGTGCCTTGCCTTGCGTTACCCTTTCCTTGCCTTGCCGTGCATTGCCTACCTTGCGTTGTCGTGCCTTACCCTTGTTTCCCCTTGCCGTGCCGTGCCTTTTGTTACACTTGCCTTGCCTTGCTTTGCCTTGCCTTCCTTTCCTTCTGTTACTCTTTCCTTGCCTAGCCGTGCACTGCCAAGCCTTGCGTTGTCGTGCATTAGCCTTGCCTCGACTGACCGTGCCTTGCCTTGCGTTACCCTTTCCTTGCCTTGCCGTGCATTGGCTAGCTTGCGTTGTCGTGCCTTAGCCTTGTTTCCCCTTGCCGTGCCGTGCCTTTTGTTTCACTTGCCTTGCATTGCTTTGCCTTGCATTCCTTACATTCCGTTACTCTTTCCTTGCCTTGCCGTGCATTGCCTAGCCTTCCGTTGTCGTGCATTAGCCTTGCATATCCTGACCGTGCCTTGCCTTGCGTTACCCTTTCTTTGCCTTGCCGTGCATTGCCTAGCTTGCGTTGTCGTGCCTTAGCCTTGTTTCCCCTTGCTGTGCCGTTCCTTCCCTTACCCTTAACTTGCCTTGCTTTCCCTTGCCTTCCTTGCCTTCCGTTACTCGTTGCTTACCTTCCGTGCATTGCCTAGCCTTGCGTTGTCGTGCCTTAGCCTTGCCTCGCCTGACAGAGCCTTGCCTTGCGTTACCCTTTCCTTGCCTGGCCGTGCATTGCCTAGCCGTGCGTTGCCGTGCCTTAGCCTTGTTTCCCCTTGCCGTGCCGTTCCTTCCGTTACCCTTGCCTTGCCTTGCTTTCCCTTGCCTTCCTTGCCTTCCGTTACTCTTTGCTTGCCTTCCGTGCATTGCCTATCCTTGCGTTGTCGTGCCTTAGCCTTGCCTCGCCTGACCGTGACTTCCCTTGCGTTACCCTTTCCTTCCCTTGCCGTGCATTGCCTAGACGTGCGTTGTTGTGCATTAGCCTTGCCTTGCCTCACCGTGCCTTGCCTTGCTTTACCCTTTCCTTGCCTTGCCGTGCATTGCCTACCTTGCGTTGTCGTGCCTTACCCTTGTTTCCCCTTGCCGTGCCGTGCCTTTTGTTACACTTGCCTTGCCTTACTTTGCCTTGCCTTCCTTTCCTTCTGTTACTCTTTCCTTGCCTAGCCTTGCACTGCCAAGCCTTGCGTTGTCGTGATTTAGCCTTGCCTCGACTGACCGTGCCTTGCCTTGCGTTACCCTTTCCTTGCCTTGCCGTGCATTGCCTAGCTTGCGTTGTCGTGCCTTAGCCTTGTTTCCCCTTGCCCTGCCGTTCCTTCCCTTACCCTTGCCTTGCCTTGCTTTCCCTTGCCTTCCTTGCCTTCCGTTACTCTTTGCTTGCCTTCCGTGCATTGCCTAGCCTTGCGTTTTCGTGCCTTAGCCTTGCCTTGCCTCAGCCCTGCGTTGTCGTGCATTAGCCTTGCCTACCGTGCCTTGCCTTGCGTTACCCTTTCCTTGCCTTGCCGTGCATTGCCTAGCCTTGCGTTGTCGTGCCTTAGACTTCCTTCCCCTTGCCGTGCCGTTCCTTCCGCTACTCTTGCCTTGCCTTGCTTTCCCTTGCATTCCTTGCCTTCCGTTACTCTTTCCTTGCCTTGCCGTGCATTGCCTAGCCCTGCGTTGTCGTGCATTAGCCTTGCCTTGCCTGACCGTGCCTTGCCTTGCGTTACCCTTTCCTTGCCTTGCCGTGCATTGCCTAGCTTGCGTTGTCATGCCTTAACCCTGTTTCCCCTTGCCGTGCCGTTCCTTCCCTTACCCTTAACTTGCCTTGCTTTCCCTTGCCTTCCTTGCCTTCCGTTACTCTTTGCTTACCTTCCGTGCATTGCCTAGCCTTGCGTTGTCGTGCATTAGCCTTGCCTCGCCTGACAGTGCCTTGCCTTGCGTTACCCTTTCCTTTCCTTGCCGCTCATTGCCTAGCCGTGCGTTGTCGTGCATTAGCCTTGCCTCGCCTGACAGTGCCTTGCGTTGCGTTACCCTTTCCTTGCCTTGCCGTGCATTGCCTAGCCGTGCGTTGTCGTGCATTAGCCTTTCCTTGCCTCACCGTGCCTTGCCTTGCGTCACCCTTTCCTTGCCTTGCCGTGCATTACCTAGCTTGCGTTGTCGTGCCTTAGCCTTGTTTCCCCTTGCCGTGCCGTGCCTTTTGTTTCACTTGCCTTGCATTGCTTTGCCTTGCCTTCCTTTCCTTCTCTTACGCATTCCTTGCCTAGCCGTGCACTGCCAAGCCTTGCGTTGTCGTGCATTAGCCTTCCCTCGACTGACCGTGCCTGGCCTTGCGTTACCCTCTCCTTCCCTTGCATTGCTTTGCCTAACCGTGCGTTGTCGTGCATTAGCCTTGCCTTGCCTCACCGTGCCTTGCCTTGCGTTACCCTTTCCTTGCCTTGCCGTGCTTTGCCTAGCCTTGCGTTGTCGTGCCTTAGCCTTGTTTCCCCTTGCCGTGCCGTTCCTTCCGTTACTCTTGCCTTGCCTTGCTTTCCCTTGCATTCCTTACATTCCGTTACTCTTTCCTTGCCTTGCCGTGCATTGCCTAGCCTTCCGTTGTCGTGCATTAGCCTTGCATTTCCTGACCGTGCCTTGCCTTGCGTTAACCTTTCCTTGCCTTGCCGTGCATTGCCTAGCTTGCGTTGTCGTGCCTTAGCCTTGTTTCCCCTTGCCGTGCCGTTCCTTACCTTACCCTTAACTTGCCTTGCTTTCCCTTGCCTTCCTTGCCTTCCGTTACTCTTTGCTTACCTTCCGTGCATTGCCTAGCCTTGCGTTGTCGTGCCTTAGCCTTGCCTCGCCTGACAGAGCCTTGCCTTGCGTTACCCTTTCCTTGCCTTGCCGTGCATTTCCTAGCTTGCGTTGTCGTGCCTTAGCCTTGTTTCCCCTTGCCGTGCTGTGCCTTTTGTTACACTTGCCTTGCCTTGCTTTGCCTTGCCTTCCATTCCTTCCGTTACTCGTTCCTTGCCTAGCCGTGCACTGCCTAGCATTGCGTTGTCGTGCATTAGCCTTGCCTTGCCTGACCGTGCCTGGCCTTGCGTTACCCTTTCCTTGCCTTGCCGTGCTTTGCCTAGCTTGCGTTGTCGTGCCTTAGCCTTGTTTCCCCTTGCCGTGCCGTTTCTTCCCTTACTCTTAACTTGCCTTGCTTTCCCTTGCCTTCCTTGCCTTCCGTTACTCTTTGCTTACCTTCCGTGCATTGCCTAGCCTTGCGTTGTCGTGCCTTAGCCTTGCCTCGCTTGACCGTGCCTTGCCTTGCGTTACCCTCTCCTTCCCTTGCCTTGCTTTGCCTAGCCGTGCGTTGTCGTGCATTAGCCTTGCCTTGCCTGACCGTGCCTTGCCTTGCGTTACCCTTTCCTTGCCTTGCCGTGCTTTGCCTAGCCTTGCGTTGTCGTGCCTTAGCCTTGTTTCCCCTTGCCGTGCCGTTCCTTCCCTTACCCTTAACTTGCCTTGCTTTCCCTTGCCTTCCTTGCCTTCCGTTGCTCCTTGCTTACCTTCCGTACATTGCCTAGCTTTGCGTTGTCGTGACTTAGCCTTGCCTCGCCTGACAGAGCCTTGCCTTGCTTTACCCTTTCCTTGCCTGGCCGTGCATTGCCTAGCCGTGCGTTGCCGTGCCTTAGCCTTGCCTTGTCTCACCGTCCCTTGCCTTGCGTTACCCTTTCCTTGCCTTGCCGTGCTTTTCCTAGCCTTGCGTTGTCGTGCCTTAGCCTTGTTTCCCCTTGCCGTGCCGTTCCTTCCGTTACCCTTGCCTTGCCTTGCTTTCCCTTGCCTTCCTTGCCTTCCGTTACTCTTTGCTTGCCTTCCATGCATTGCCTATCCTTGCGTTGTCGTGCCTTAGCCTTGCCTCGCCTGACCGTGACTTCCCTTGCGTTACCTTTTCCTTGCCTTGCCGTGCATTGCCTAGACGTGCGTTGTTATGCATTAGACTTGCCTTGCCTCACCGTGCCTTGCCTTGCGTTACCCTTTCCTTGCCTTGCCGTGCATTGCCTACCTTGCGTTGTCGTGCCTTACCCTTGTTTCCCCTTGCCGTGCCATGCCTTTTGTTACACTTGCCTTGCCTTGCTTTGCCTTGCCTTCCTTTCCTTGTGTTACTCTTTCCTTGCCTAGACGTGCACTGCCTAGCCTTGCGTTGTCGTGCATTAGCCTTGCCTCGACTGACCGTGCCTTGCCTTACGTTACCCTTTCCTTGCCTTGCCGTGCATTGCCTAGCTTGCGTTGTCGTGCCTTAGCCTTGTTTCCCCTTGCCGTGCCGTTCCTTCCCTTACCCTTGTCTTGCCTTGCTTTCCCTTGCCTTCCTTGCCTTCCGTTACTCTTTGCTTGCCTTCCGTGCATTGCCTAGCCTTGCGTTTTCGTGCCTTAGCCTTGCCTTGCCTCACCGTGCCTTGCCTTGCGTTACGCTTTCCTTGCCTTGCCGTGCATTGCCTAGCCTTGCGTTGTCGTGCCTCAGCCTTGCTTCCCCTTGCCGTGCCGTTCCTTCCGTTACTCTTGCCTTGCCTTGCTTTCCCTTGCATTCCTTGCCTTCCGTTATTCTTTCCTTGCCTTGCCGTGCATTGCCTACCTTGCGTTGTCGTGCCTTACCCTTGTTTCCCCTTGCCGTGCCATGCCTTTTGTTACACTTGCCTTGCCTTGCTTTGCCTTGCCTTCCTTGCCTTCTCTTACGCATTCCTTGCCTAGCCGTGCACTGCCAAGCCTTGCGTTGTCGTGCATTAGCCTTCCCTCGACTGACCGTGCCTGGCCTTGCGTTACCCTCTCCTTCCCTTGCCTTGCTTTGCCTAGCCGTGCGTTGTCGTGCATTAGCCTTGCCTTGCCTCACCGTGCCTTGCCTTGCGTTACCCTTTCCTTGCCTTGCCGTACTTTGCCTAGCCTTGCGTTGTCCTGCCTTAGCCTTGTTTCCCCTTACCGTGCCGTTCCTTCCGTTACCCTTGTCTTGCCTTGCTTTCCCTTGCCTTTCTTGCCTTCCGTTACTCTTTGCTTGCCTTCCGTGCTTTGCCTAGCCTTGCGTTTTCGTGCCTTAGCCTTTCCTTGCCTCACCGTGCCTTGCCTTGCGTTACCCTTTCCTTCCCTTGCCGTGCATTGCCTAGCCTTGCGTTGTCGTGCCTTAGCCTTGCTTCCCCTTGCCGTGCCGTTCCTTCCGTTACTCTTACCTTGCCTTGCTTTCCCTTGCCTTCCTTGCCTTCCGTTACTCTTTGCTTGCCTTCCGTGCATTGCCTAGCCTTGCGTTGTCGTGCCTTATCCTTGCCTCGCCTGACCGTGACTTCCCTTGCGTTACCCTTTCCTTCCCTTGCCGTGCATTGCCTAGACGTGCGTTGTTGTGCATTAGCCTTGCCTTGCCTCACCGTGCCTTGCCTTGCTTTACCCTTTCCTTGCCTTGCCGTGCATTGCCTACCTTGCGTTGTCGTGCCTTACCCTTGTTTCCCCTTGCCGTGCCGTGCCTTTTGTTACACTTGCCTTGCCTTGCTTTGCCTTGCCTTCCTTTCCTTCTGTTACTCTTTCCTTGCCTAGCCGTGCACTGCCTAGCCTTCCGTTGTCGTGCATTAGCCTTGCCTCGACTGACCGTGCCTTGCCTTGCGTTACCCTTTCCTTGCCTTGCCGTGCATTGCCTAGCCTTGCGTTGTCGTGCCTTAGCCTTGCTTCCCCTTGCCGTGCCGTTCCTTCCGTTACTCTTGCCTTGCCTTGCTTTCCCTTGCATTCCTTCCCTTCCGTTACTCTTTCCTTGCCTTGCCGTGCATTGCCTAGCCTTGTGTTGTCGTGCATTAGCCTTGACTTGCCTGACCGTGCCTTGCCTTGCGTTACCCTTTCCTTGCCTTGCCGTGCATTGCCTAGCTTGCGTTGTCATGCCTTAGCCCTGTTTCCCCTTGCCGTGCCGTTTCTTCACTTACCCTTAACTTGCCTTGCTTTCCCTTGCCTTCCTTGCCTTCCGTTACTCTTTGCTTACCTTCCGTGCATTGCCTAGCCTTGCGTTGTCGTGCATTAGCCTTGCCTTGCTTCACCGTGCCTTGCCTTGCTTTACCCTTTCCTTGCCTTGCCGTGCATTGCCTAGCCGTGTGTTGTCGTGCATTAGCCTTGCCTTGCCTCACCGTGCCTTGCCTTGCATTAACCTTTCCTTGCCTTGCCGTGCATTGCCTAGCTTGCGTTGTCGTGCCTTACCCTTGTTTCCCCTTGCCGTGCCGTGCCTTTTGTTTCACTTGCCTTGCATTGCTTTGCCTTTCCTTCCTTTCCTTCTGTTACGCTTTCCTTGCCTAGTCGTGCACTGCCAAGCCTTGCGTTGTCGTGCATTAGCCTTGCCTCGACTGACCGTGCCTTGCCTTGCGTTACCCTTTCCTTGCCTTGCCGTGCATTGGCTAGCTTGCGTTGTCGTGCCTTAGCCTTGTTTCCCCTTGCCGTGCCGTGCCTTTTGTTTCACTTGCCTTGCATTGCTTTCCCTTGCATTCCTTACATTCCGTTACTCTTTCCTTGCCTTGCCGTGCATTGCCTAGCCTTCCGTTGTCGTGCATTAGCCTTGCATATCCTGACCGTGCCTTGCCTTGCGTTACCCTTTCCTTGCCTTGCCGTGCTTTGCCTAGCCTTGCGTTGTCGTGCCTTAGCCTTGTTTCCCCTTGCCGTGCCGTTCCTTCCGTTACCCTTGCCTTGCCTTGCTTTCCCTTGCCTTCCTTGCCTTCCGTTACTCTTTGCTTGCCTTCCCTGCATTGCCTAGCCTTGCGTTGTCGTGCCTTAGCCTTGCCTCGCCTGACCGTGACTTCCCTTGCGTTACCTTTTCCTTGCCTTGCCGTGCATTGCCTAGCCTTCCGTTGTCGTGCATTAGCCTTGCATTTCCAGACCGTGCCTTGCCTTGCGTTACCCTTTCCTTGCCTTGCCGTGCATTGCCTACCTTGCGTTGTCGTGCCTTACCCTTGTTTCCCCTTGCCGTGCCATGCCTTTTGTTACACTTGCCTTGCCTTGCTTTGCCTTGCCTTCCTTGCCTTCTCTTACGCATTCCTTGCCTAGCCGTGCACTGCCAAGCCTTGCGTTGTCGTGCATTAGCCTTCCCTCGACTGACCGTGCCTGGCCTTGCGTTACCCTCTCCTTCCCTTGCCTTGCTTTGCCTAGCCGTGCGTTGTCGTGCATTAGCCTTGCCTTGCCTCACCGTGCCTTGCCTTGCGTTACCCTTTCCTTGCCTTGCCGTTGCCTTTTCCCCTTCCGTGCCGTTCCTTCCGTTACCCTTGTTTGCCTAGCTTGCGTTGTCTGCCTTAGCCTGTTCCCCTTCCGTGCGTTCCTTGCCTTGCTTTCCCTTGCCTTCCTTGCCTTCCGTTACTCTTTGCTTGCCTTCCGTGCATTGCCTAGCCTTGCGTTGTCGTGCCTTAGCCTTGCCTCGCCTGACCGTGACTTCCCTTGCGTTACCCTTTCCTTCCCTTGCCGTGCATTGCCTAGACGTGCGTTGTTGTGCATTAGCCTTGCCTTGCCTCACCGTGCCTTGCCTTGCTTTACCCTTTCCTTGCCTTGCCGTGCATTGCCTACCTTGCGTTGTCGTGCCTTACCCTTGTTTCCCCTTGCCGTGCCGTGCCTTTTGTTACACTTGCCTTGCCTTGCTTTGCCTTGCCTTCCTTTCCTTCTGTTACTCTTTCCTTGCCTAGCCGTGCACTGCCTAGCCTTCCGTTGTCGTGCATTAGCCTTGCCTCGACTGACCGTGCCTTGCCTTGCGTTACCCTTTCCTTGCCTTGCCGTGCATTGCCTAGCCTTGCGTTGTCGTGCCTTAGCCTTGCTTCCCCTTGCCGTGCCGTTCCTTCCGTTACTCTTGCCTTGCCTTGCTTTCCCTTGCATTCCTTCCCTTCCGTTACTCTTTCCTTGCCTTGCCGTGCATTGCCTAGCCTTGTGTTGTCGTGCATTAGCCTTGATTTGCCTGACCGTGCCTTGCCTTGCGTTACCCTTTCCTTGCCTTGCCGTGCATTGCCTAGCTTGCGTTGTCATGCCTTAGCCCTGTTTCCCCTTGCCGTGCCGTTTCTTCACTTACCCTTAACTTGCCTTGCTTTCCCTTGCCTTCCTTGCCTTCCGTTACTCTTTGCTTACCTTCCGTGCATTGCCTAGCCTTGCGTTGTCGTGCATTAGCCTTGCCTTGCTTCACCGTGCCTTGCCTTGCTTTACCCTTTCCTTGCCTTGCCGTGCATTGCCTAGCCGTGTGTTGTCGTGCATTAGCCTTGCTTTGCCTCACCGTGCCTTGCCTTGCATTAACCTTTCCTTGCCTTGCCGTGCATTGCCTAGCTTGCGTTGTCGTGCCTTACCCTTGTTTCCCCTTGCCGTGCCGTGCCTTTTGTTTCACTTGCCTTGCATTGCTTTGCCTTTCCTTCCTTTCCTTCTGTTACGCTTTCCTTGCCTAGTCGTGCACTGCCAAGCCTTGCGTTGTCGTGCATTAGCCTTGCCTCGACTGACCGTGCCTTGCCTTGAGTTACCCTTTCCTTGCCTTGCCGTGCATTGGCTAGCTTGCGTTGTCGTGCCTTAGCCTTGTTTCCCCTTGCCGTGCCGTGCCTTTTGTTTCACTTGCCTTGCATTGCTTTCCCTTGCATTCCTTACATTCCGTTACTCTTTCCTTGCCTTGCCGTGCATTGCCTAGCCTTCCGTTGTCGTGCATTAGCCTTGCATATCCTGACCGTGCCTTGCCTTGCGTTACCCTTTCCTTGCCTTGCCGTGCATTGCCTAGCTTGGGTTGTCGTGCCTTAGCCTTGTTTCCCCTTGCTGTGCCGTTCCTTCCCTTACCCTTAACTTGCCTTGCTTTCCCTTGCCTTCCTTGCCTTCCGTTACTCGTTGCTTACCTTCCGTGCATTGCCTAGCCTTGCGTTGTCGTGCCTTAGCCTTGCCTCGCCTGACAGAGCCTTGCCTTGCGTTACCCTTTCCTTGCCTGGCCGTGCATTGCCTAGCCGTGCGTTGCCGTGCCTTAGCCTTGTTTCCCCTTGCCGTGCCGTTCCTTCCGTTACCCTTGCCTTGCCTTGCTTTCCCTTGCCTTCCTTGCCTTCCGTTACTCTTTGCTTGCCTTCCCTGCATTGCCTAGCCTTGCGTTGTCGTGCCTTAGCCTTGCCTCCCCTGACGGTGACTTCCCTTGCGTTACCCTTTCCTTGCCTTGCCGTGCATTGCCTAGACGTGCGTTGTTGTGCATTAGCCTTGCCTTGCCTCACCGTGCCTTGCCTTGCGTTACCCTTTCCTTGCCTTGCCGTGCATTGCCTACCTTGCGTTGTCGTGCCTTACCCTTGTTTCCCCTTGCCGTGCCGTGCCTTTTGTTACACTTGCCTTGCCTTGCTTTGCCTTGCCTACCTTTCCTTCTGTTACTCTTTCCTTGCCTAGCCTTGCACTGCCAAGCCTTGCGTTGTCGTGCATTAGCCTTGCCTCGACTGACAGTGCCTTGCCTTGCGTTACCCTTTCCTTGCCTTGCCGTGCATTGGCTAGCTTGCGTTGTCGTGCCTTAGCCTTATTTCCCCTTGCCGTGCCGTGCCGTTTGTTACACTTGCCTTGCCTTGCTTTGCCTTGCCTTCCTATCCTTCCGTTACTCTTTCCTTGCCTAGCCGTGCACTGCCTAGCCTTGCGTTGTCGTGCATTAGTCTTGCCTCGCCTGATCGTGCCTTGCCTTGCGTTACCCTTTCCTTGCCTTGCCGTGCATTGCCCAGCTTGCGTTGTCGTGCCTTAGCCTTGTTTCCCCTTGCCCTGCCGTTCCTTCCCTTACCCTTGCCTTGCCTTGCTTTCCCTTGCCTTCCTTGCCTTCCGTTACTCTTTGCTTGCCTTCCGTGCATTGCTTAGCCTTGCGTTTTCGTGCCTTAGCCTTGCCTTGCCTCACCGTGCCTTGCCTTGCGTTACCCTTTCCTTGCCTTCCCGTGCATTGCCTAGCCTTGCGTTGTCGTGCCTTAGCCTTGCTTCCCCTTGCCGTGCCGTTCCTTCCGTTACTCTTGCCTTGCCTTGCTTTCCCTTGCATTCCTTGCCTTCCGTTACTCTTTCCTTGCCTTGCCGTGCATTGCCTAGCCTTGCGTTGTCGTGCATTAGCCTTGCCTTGCCTGACCGTGCCTTGCCTTGCGTTACCCTTTCCTTGCCTTGCCGTGCATTGCCTAGCTTGCGTTGTCGTGCCTTAGCCTTGTTTCCCCTTGCCGTGCCGTTCCTTACCTTACCCTTAACTTGCCTTGCTTTCCCTTGCCTTCCTTGCCTTCCGTTACTCTTTGCTTACCTTCCGTGCATTGCCTAGCCTTGCGTTTTCGTGCCTTAGCCTTGCCTTGCCTCACCGTGCCTTGCCTTGCGTTACCCTTTCCTTGCCTTGCCGTGCATTGCCTAGCATTGCGTTGTCGTGCCTTAGACTTCCTTCCCCTTGCCGTGCCGTGCCTTTTGTTACACTTGCCTTGCCTTGCTTTCCCTTGCATTCCTTGCCTTCCGTTACTCTTTCCTTGCCTTGCCGTGCATTGGCTAGCCCTGCGTTGTCGTGCATTAGCCTTGCCTTGCCTGACCGTGCCTTGCCTTGCGTTACCCTTTCCTTGCCTTGCCGTGCATTGCCTAGCTTGCGTTGTCGTGCCTTAGCCTTGTTTCCCCTTGCCGTGCCGTTCCTTCCCTTACTCTTAACTTGCCTTCCTTTCCCTTGCCTTCCTTGCCTTCCGTTACTCTTTCCTTGCCTTCCCTGCATTGCCTAGCCTTGCGTTGTCGTGCCTTAGCCTTGCCTCGCCTGACCGTGACTTCCCTTGCGTTACCTTTTCCTTGCCTTGCCGTGCATTGCCTAGCCTTCCGTTGTCGTGCATTAGCCTTGCATTTCCAGACCGTGCCTTGCCTTGCGTTACCCTTTCCTTGCCTTGCCGTGCATTGCCTACCTTGCGTTGTCGTGCCTTACCCTTGTTTCCCCTTGCCCTGCCATGCCTTTTGTTACACTTGCCTTGCCTTGCTTTGCCTTGCCTTCCTTTCCTTCTGTTACTCTTTCCTTGCCTAGCCGTGCACTGCCTAGCCTTGCGTTGTCGTGCATTAGCCTTGCCTCGACTGACCGTGCCTTGCCTTGCGTTACCCTTTCCTTGCCTTGCCGTGCATTGCCTAGCTTGCGTTGTCGTGCCTTAGCCTTGTTTCCCCTTGCCGTGCCGTTCCTTCCATTACCCTTGTCTTGCCTTGCTTTCCCTTGCCTTTCTTGCCTTCCGTTACTCTTTGCTTGCCTTCCGTGCTTTGCCTAGCCTTGCGTTTTCGTGCCTTAGCCTTTCCTTGCCTCACCGTGCCTTGCCTTGCGTTACCCTTTCCTTGCCTTGCCGTGCATTGGCTAGCCTTGCGTTGTCGTGCCTTAGCCTTGCTTCCCCTTGCCGTGCCGTTCCTTCCGTTACTCTTACCTTGCCTTGCTTTCCCTTGCCTTCCTTGCCTTCCGTTACTCTTTGCTTGCCTTCCGTGCATTGCCTAGCCTTGCGTTGTCGTGCCTTAGCCTTGCCTCGCCTGACCGTGACTTCCCTTGCGTTACCCTTTCCTTCCCTTGCCGTGCATTGCCTAGACGTGCGTTGTTGTGCATTAGCCTTGCCTTGCCTCACCGTGCCTTGCCTTGCTTTACCCTTTCCTTGCCTTGCCGTGCATTGCCTACCTTGCGTTGTCGTGCCTTACCCTTGTTTCCCCTTGCCGTGCCGTGCCTTTTGTTACACTTGCCTTGCCTTACTTTGCCTTGCCTTCCTTTCCTTCTGTTACTCTTTCCTTGCCTAGCCTTGCACTGCCAAGCCTTGCGTTGTCGTGATTTAGCCTTGCCTCGACTGACCGTGCCTTGCCTTGCGTTACCCTTTCCTTGCCTTGCCGTGCATTGCCTAGCTTGCGTTGTCGTGCCTTAGCCTTGTTTCCCCTTGCCCTGCCGTTCCTTCCCTTACCCTTGCCTTGCCTTGCTTTCCCTTGCCTTCCTTGCCTTCCGTTACTCTTTGCTTGCCTTCCGTGCATTGCCTAGCCTTGCGTTTTCGTGCCTTAGCCTTGCCTTGCCTCACCGTGCCTTGCCTTGCGTTACCCTTTCCTTGCCTTGCCGTGCATTGCCTAGCCTTGCGTTGTCGTGCCTTAGACTTCCTTCCCCTTGCCGTGCCGTTCCTTCCGCTACTCTTGCCTTGCCTTGCTTTCCCTTGCATTCCTTGCCTTCCGTTACTCTTTCCTTGCCTTGCCGTGCATTGCCTAGCCCTGCGTTGTCGTGCATTAGCCTTGCCTTGCCTGACCGTGCCTTGCCTTGCGTTACCCTTTCCTTGCCTTGCCGTGCATTGCCTAGCTTGCGTTGTCATGCCTTAACCCTGTTTCCCCTTGCCGTGCCGTTCCTTCCCTTACCCTTAACTTGCCTTGCTTTCCCTTGCCTTCCTTGCCTTCCGTTACTCTTTGCTTACCTTCCGTGCATTGCCTAGCCTTGCGTTGTCGTGCATTAGCCTTGCCTCGCCTGACAGTGCCTTGCCTTGCGTTACCCTTTCCTTGCCTTGCCGCTCATTGCCTAGCCGTGCGTTGTCGTGCATTAGCCTTGCCTCGCCTGACAGTGCCTTGCGTTGCGTTACCCTTTCCTTGCCTTGCCGTGCATTGCCTAGCCGTGCGTTGTCGTGCATTAGCCTTTCCTTGCCTCACCGTGCCTTGCCTTGCGTCACCCTTTCCTTGCCTTGCCGTGCATTACCTAGCTTGCGTTGTCGTGCCTTAGCCTTGTTTCCCCTTGCCGTGCCGTGCCTTTTGTTTCACTTGCCTTGCATTGCTTTGCCTTGCCTTCCTTTCCTTCTCTTACGCATTCCTTGCCTAGCCGTGCACTGCCAAGCCTTGCGTTGTCGTGCATTAGCCTTCCCTCGACTGACCGTGCCTGGCCTTGCGTTACCCTCTCCTTCCCTTGCATTGCTTTGCCTAACCGTGCGTTGTCGTGCATTAGCCTTGCCTTGCCTCACCGTGCCTTGCCTTGCGTTACCCTTTCCTTGCCTTGCCGTGCTTTGCCTAGCCTTGCGTTGTCGTGCCTTAGCCTTGTTTCCCCTTGCCGTGCCGTTCCTTCCGTTACTCTTGCCTTGCCTTGCTTTCCCTTGCATTCCTTACATTCCGTTACTCTTTCCTTGCCTTGCCGTGCATTGCCTAGCCTTCCGTTGTCGTGCATTAGCCTTGCATTTCCTGACCGTGCCTTGCCTTGCGTTAACCTTTCCTTGCCTTGCCGTGCATTGCCTAGCTTGCGTTGTCGTGCCTTAGCCTTGTTTCCCCTTGCCGTGCCGTTCCTTACCTTACCCTTAACTTGCCTTGCTTTCCCTTGCCTTCCTTGCCTTCCGTTACTCTTTGCTTACCTTCCGTGCATTGCCTAGCCTTGCGTTGTCGTGCCTTAGCCTTGCCTCGCCTGACAGAGCCTTGCCTTGCGTTACCCTTTCCTTGCCTTGCCGTGCATTTCCTAGCTTGCGTTGTCGTGCCTTAGCCTTGTTTCCCCTTGCCGTGCTGTGCCTTTTGTTACACTTGCCTTGCCTTGCTTTGCCTTGCCTTCCATTCCTTCCGTTACTCGTTCCTTGCCTAGCCGTGCACTGCCTAGCATTGCGTTGTCGTGCATTAGCCTTGCCTTGCCTGACCGTGCCTGGCCTTGCGTTACCCTTTCCTTGCCTTGCCGTGCTTTGCCTAGCTTGCGTTGTCGTGCCTTAGCCTTGTTTCCCCTTGCCGTGCCGTTTCTTCCCTTACTCTTAACTTGCCTTGCTTTCCCTTGCCTTCCTTGCCTTCCGTTACTCTTTGCTTACCTTCCGTGCATTGCCTAGCCTTGCGTTGTCGTGCCTTAGCCTTGCCTCGCTTGACCGTGCCTTGCCTTGCGTTACCCTCTCCTTCCCTTGCCTTGCTTTGCCTAGCCGTGCGTTGTCGTGCATTAGCCTTGCCTTGCCTGACCGTGCCTTGCCTTGCGTTACCCTTTCCTTGCCTTGCCGTGCTTTGCCTAGCCTTGCGTTGTCGTGCCTTAGCCTTGTTTCCCCTTGCCGTGCCGTTCCTTCCCTTACCCTTAACTTGCCTTGCTTTCCCTTGCCTTCCTTGCCTTCCGTTGCTCCTTGCTTACCTTCCGTACATTGCGTAGCTTTGCGTTGTCGTGACTTAGCCTTGCCTCGCCTGACAGAGCCTTGCCTTGCTTTACCCTTTCCTTGCCTGGCCGTGCATTGCCTAGCCGTGCGTTGCCGTGCCTTAGCCTTGCCTTGTCTCACCGTCCCTTGCCTTGCGTTACCCTTTCCTTGCCTTGCCGTGCTTTTCCTAGCCTTGCGTTGTCGTGCCTTAGCCTTGTTTCCCCTTGCCGTGCCGTTCCTTCCGTTACCCTTGCCTTGCCTTGCTTTCCCTTGCCTTCCTTGCCTTCCGTTACTCTTTGCTTGCCTTCCATGCATTGCCTATCCTTGCGTTGTCGTGCCTTAGCCTTGCCTCGCCTGACCGTGACTTCCCTTGCGTTACCTTTTCCTTGCCTTGCCGTGCATTGCCTAGACGTGCGTTGTTGTGCATTAGACTTGCCTTGCCTCACCGTGCCTTGCCTTGCGTTACCCTTTCCTTGCCTTGCCGTGCATTGCCTACCTTGCGTTGTCGTGCCTTACCCTTGTTTCCCCTTGCCGTGCCATGCCTTTTGTTACACTTGCCTTGCCTTGCTTTGCCTTGCCTTCCTTTCCTTGTGTTACTCTTTCCTTGCCTAGACGTGCACTGCCTAGCCTTGCGTTGTCGTGCATTAGCCTTGCCTCGACTGACCGTGCCTTGCCTTACGTTACCCTTTCCTTGCCTTGCCGTGCATTGCCTAGCTTGCGTTGTCGTGCCTTAGCCTTGTTTCCCCTTGCCGTGCCGTTCCTTCCCTTACCCTTGTCTTGCCTTGCTTTCCCTTGCCTTCCTTGCCTTCCGTTACTCTTTGCTTGCCTTCCGTGCATTGCCTAGCCTTGCGTTTTCGTGCCTTAGCCTTGCCTTGCCTCACCGTGCCTTGCCTTGCGTTACGCTTTCCTTGCCTTGCCGTGCATTGCCTAGCCTTGCGTTGTCGTGCCTCAGCCTTGCTTCCCCTTGCCGTGCCGTTCCTTCCGTTACTCTTGCCTTGCCTTGCTTTCCCTTGCATTCCTTGCCTTCCGTTATTCTTTCCTTGCCTTGCCGTGCATTGCCTACCTTGCGTTGTCGTGCCTTACCCTTGTTTCCCCTTGCCGTGCCATGCCTTTTGTTACACTTGCCTTGCCTTGCTTTGCCTTGCCTTCCTTGCCTTCTCTTACGCATTCCTTGCCTAGCCGTGCACTGCCAAGCCTTGCGTTGTCGTGCATTAGCCTTCCCTCGACTGACCGTGCCTGGCCTTGCGTTACCCTCTCCTTCCCTTGCCTTGCTTTGCCTAGCCGTGCGTTGTCGTGCATTAGCCTTGCCTTGCCTCACCGTGCCTTGCCTTGCGTTACCCTTTCCTTGCCTTGCCGTACTTTGCCTAGCCTTGCGTTGTCCTGCCTTAGCCTTGTTTCCCCTTACCGTGCCGTTCCTTCCGTTACCCTTGTCTTGCCTTGCTTTCCCTTGCCTTTCTTGCCTTCCGTTACTCTTTGCTTGCCTTCCGTGCTTTGCCTAGCCTTGCGTTTTCGTGCCTTAGCCTTTCCTTGCCTCACCGTGCCTTGCCTTGCGTTACCCTTTCCTTGCCTTGCCGTGCATTGCCTAGCCTTGCGTTGTCGTGCCTTAGCCTTGCTTCCCCTTGCCGTGCCGTTCCTTCCGTTACTCTTACCTTGCCTTGCTTTCCCTTGCCTTCCTTGCCTTCCGTTACTCTTTGCTTGCCTTCCGTGCATTGCCTAGCCTTGCGTTGTCGTGCCTTAGCCTTGCCTCGCCTGACCGTGACTTCCCTTGCGTTACCTTTTCCTTGCCTTGCCGTGCATTGCCTAGACGTGCGTTGTTATGCATTAGACTTGCCTTGCCTCACCGTGCCTTGCCTTGCGTTACCCTTTCCTTGCCTTGCCGTGCATTGCCTACCTTGCGTTGTCGTGCCTTACCCTTGTTTCCCCTTGCCGTGCCATGCCTTTTGTTACACTTGCCTTGCCTTGCTTTGCCTTGCCTTCCTTTCCTTGTGTTACTCTTTCCTTGCCTAGACGTGCACTGCCTAGCCTTGCGTTGTCGTGCATTAGCCTTGCCTCGACTGACCGTGCCTTGCCTTACGTTACCCTTTCCTTGCCTTGCCGTGCATTGCCTAGCTTGCGTTGTCGTGCCTTAGCCTTGTTTCCCCTTGCCGTGCCGTTCCTTCCCTTACCCTTGTCTTGCCTTGCTTTCCCTTGCCTTCCTTGCCTTCCGTTACTCTTTGCTTGCCTTCCGTGCATTGCCTAGCCTTGCGTTTTCGTGCCTTAGCCTTGCCTTGCCTCACCGTGCCTTGCCTTGCGTTACGCTTTCCTTGCCTTGCCGTGCATTGCCTAGCCTTGCGTTGTCGTGCCTCAGCCTTGCTTCCCCTTGCCGTGCCGTTCCTTCCGTTACTCTTGCCTTGCCTTGCTTTCCCTTGCATTCCTTGCCTTCCGTTATTCTTTCCTTGCCTTGCCGTGCATTGCCTACCTTGCGTTGTCGTGCCTTACCCTTGTTTCCCCTTGCCGTGCCATGCCTTTTGTTACACTTGCCTTGCCTTGCTTTGCCTTGCCTTCCTTGCCTTCTCTTACGCATTCCTTGCCTAGCCGTGCACTGCCAAGCCTTGCGTTGTCGTGCATTAGCCTTCCCTCGACTGACCGTGCCGGGCCTTGCGTTACCCTCTCCTTCCCTTGCCTTGCTTTGCCTAGCCGTGCGTTGTCGTGCATTAGCCTTGCCTTGCCTTACCGTGCCTTGCCTTGCGTTACCCTGTCCGTGCCTTGCCGTACTTTGCCTAGCCTTGCGTTGTCCTGCCTTAGCCTTGTTTCCCCTTACCGTGCCGTTCCTTCCGTTACCCTTGTCTTGCCTTGCTTTCCCTTGCCTTTCTTGCCTTCCGTTACTCTTTGCTTGCCTTCCGTGCTTTGCCTAGCCTTGCGTTTTCGTGCCTTAGCCTTTCCTTGCCTCACCGTGCCTTGCCTTGCGTTACCCTTTCCTTGCCTTGCCGTGCATTGCCTAGCCTTGCGTTGTCGTGCCTTAGCCTTGCTTCCCCTTGCCGTGCCGTTCCTTCCGTTACTCTTACCTTGCCTTGCTTTCCCTTGCCTTCCTTGCCTTCCGTTACTCTTTGCTTGCCTTCCGTGCATTGCCTAGCCTTGCGTTGTCGTGCCTTAGCCTTGCCTCGCCTGACCGTGACTTCCCTTGCGTTACCCTTTCCTTCCCTTGCCGTGCATTGCCTAGACGTGCGTTGTTGTGCATTAGCCTTGCCTTGCCTCACCGTGCCTTGCCTTGCTTTACCCTTTCCTTGCCTTGCCGTGCATTGCCTACCTTGCGTTGTCGTGCCTTACCCTTGTTTCCCCTTGCCGTGCCGTGCCTTTTGTTACACTTGCCTTGCCTTGCTTTGCCTTGCCTTCCTTTCCTTCTGTTACTCTTTCCTTGCCTAGCCGTGCACTGCCTAGCCTTCCGTTGTCGTGCATTAGCCTTGCCTCGACTGACCGTGCCTTGCCTTGCGTTACCCTTTCCTTGCCTTGCCGTGCATTGCCTAGCCTTGCGTTGTCGTGCCTTAGCCTTGCTTCCCCTTGCCGTGCCGTTCCTTCCGTTACTCTTGCCTTGCCTTGCTTTCCCTTGCATTCCTTCCCTTCCGTTACTCTTTCCTTGCCTTGCCGTGCATTGCCTAGCCTTGTGTTGTCGTGCATTAGCCTTGACTTGCCTGACCGTGCCTTGCCTTGCGTTACCCTTTCCTTGCCTTGCCGTGCATTGCCTAGCTTGCGTTGTCATGCCTTAGCCCTGTTTCCCCTTGCCGTGCCGTTTCTTCACTTACCCTTAACTTGCCTTGCTTTCCCTTGCCTTCCTTGCCTTCCGTTACTCTTTGCTTACCTTCCGTGCATTGCCTAGCCTTGCGTTGTCGTGCATTAGCCTTGCCTTGCTTCACCGTGCCTTGCCTTGCTTTACCCTTTCCTTGCCTTGCCGTGCATTGCCTAGCCGTGTGTTGTCGTGCATTAGCCTTGCCTTGCCTCACCGTGCCTTGCCTTGCATTAACCTTTCCTTGCCTTGCCGTGCATTGCCTAGCTTGCGTTGTCGTGCCTTACCCTTGTTTCCCCTTGCCGTGCCGTGCCTTTTGTTTCACTTGCCTTGCATTGCTTTGCCTTTCCTTCCTTTCCTTCTGTTACGCTTTCCTTGCCTAGTCGTGCACTGCCAAGCCTTGCGTTGTCGTGCATTAGCCTTGCCTCGACTGACCGTGCCTTGCCTTGCGTTACCCTTTCCTTGACTTGCCGTGCATTGGCTAGCTTGCGTTGTCGTGCCTTAGCCTTGTTTCCCCTTGCCGTGCCGTGCCTTTTGTTTCACTTGCCTTGCATTGCTTTCCCTTGCATTCCTTACATTCCGTTACTCTTTCCTTGCCTTGCCGTGCATTGCCTAGCCTTCCGTTGTCGTGCATTAGCCTTGCATATCCTGACCGTGCCTTGCCTTGCGTTACCCTTTCCTTGCCTTGCCGTGCATTGCCTAGCATTGCGTTGTCGTGCCTTAGCCTTGTTTCCCCTTGCCGTGCCGTTCCTTCCGTTACCCTTGCCTTGCCTTGCTTTCCCTTGCCTTCCTTGCCTTCCGTTACTCTTTGCTTGCCTTCCCTGCATTGCCTAGCCTTGCGTTGTCGTGCCTTAGCCTTGCCTCGCCTGACCGTGACTTCCCTTGCGTTACCTTTTCCTTGCCTTGCCGTGCATTGCCTAGCCTTCCGTTGTCGTGCATTAGCCTTGCATTTCCAGACCGTGCCTTGCCTTGCGTTACCCTTTCCTTGCCTTGCCGTGCATTGCCTACCTTGCGTTGTCGTGCCTTACCCTTGTTTCCCCTTGCCGTGCCATGCCTTTTGTTACACTTGCCTTGCCTTGCTTTGCCTTGCCTTCCTTGCCTTCTCTTACGCATTCCTTGCCTAGCCGTGCACTGCCAAGCCTTGCGTTGTCGTGCATTAGCCTTCCCTCGACTGACCGTGCCTGGCCTTGCGTTACCCTCTCCTTCCCTTGCCTTGCTTTGCCTAGCCGTGCGTTGTCGTGCATTAGCCTTGCCTTGCCTCACCGTGCCTTGCCTTGCGTTACCCTTTCCTTGCCTTGCCGTACTTTGCCTAGCCTTGCGTTGTCCTGCCTTAGCCTTGTTTCCCCTTACCGTGCCGTTCCTTCCGTTACCCTTGTCTTGCCTTGCTTTCCCTTGCCTTCCTTGCCTTCCGTTACTCTTTGCTTGCCTTCCGTGCATTGCCTAGCCTTGCGTTGTCGTGCCTTAGCCTTGCCTCGCCTGACCGTGACTTCCCTTGCGTTACCCTTTCCTTCCCTTGCCGTGCATTGCCTAGACGTGCGTTGTTGTGCATTAGCCTTGCCTTGCCTCACCGTGCCTTGCCTTGCCGTGCATTGCCTAGCTTGCGTTGTCGTGCCTTACCCTTGTTTCCCCTTGCCGTGCCGTGCCTTTTGTTACACTTGCCTTGCCTTGCTTTGCCTTGCCTTCCTTTCCTTCTGTTACTCTTTCCTTGCCTAGCCGTGCACTGCCTAGCCTTCCGTTGTCGTGCATTAGCCTTGCCTCGACTGACCGTGCCTTGCCTTGCGTTACCCTTTCCTTGCCTTGCCGTGCATTGCCTAGCCTTGCGTTGTCGTGCCTTAGCCTTGCTTCCCCTTGCCGTGCCGTTCCTTCCGTTACTCTTGCCTTGCCTTGCTTTCCCTTGCATTCCTTCCCTTCCGTTACTCTTTCCTTGCCTTGCCGTGCATTGCCTAGCCTTGTGTTGTCGTGCATTAGCCTTGACTTGCCTGACCGTGCCTTGCCTTGCGTTACCCTTTCCTTGCCTTGCCGTGCATTGCCTAGCTTGCGTTGTCATGCCTTAGCCCTGTTTCCCCTTGCCGTGCCGTTTCTTCACTTACCCTTAACTTGCCTTGCTTTCCCTTGCCTTCCTTGCCTTCCGTTACTCTTTGCTTACTTTCCGTGCATTGCCTAGCCTTGCGTTGTCGTGCATTAGCCTTGCCTTGCTTCACCGTGCCTTGCCTTGCTTTACCCTTTCCTTGCCTTGCCGTGCATTGCCTAGCCGTGTGTTGTCGTGCATTAGCCTTGCCTTGCCTCACCGTGCCTTGCCTTGCATTAACCTTTCCTTGCCTTGCCGTGCATTGCCTAGCTTGCGTTGTCGTGCCTTACCCTTGTTTCCCCTTGCCGTGCCGTGCCTTTTGTTTCACTTGCCTTGCATTGCTTTGCCTTTCCTTCCTTTCCTTCTGTTACGCTTTCCTTGCCTAGGCGTGCACTGCCAAGCCTTGCGTTGTCGTGCATTAGCCTTGCCTTGCCTCACCGTGCCTTGCCTTGCGTTACCCTTTCCTTGCCTTGCCGTGCATTGCCTAGCTTGCGTTGTCGTGCCTTACCCTTGATTCCCCTTGCCGTGCCGTGCCTTTTGTTTCACTTGCCTTGCATTGCTTTGCCTTGCCTTCCATTCCTTCCGTTACTCGTTCCTTGCCTAGCCGTGCATTGCCTAGCATTGCGTTGTCGTGCATTAGCCTTGCCTTGCCTGACCGTGCCTTGCCTTGCGTTACCCTTTCCTTGCCTTGCCGTGCATTGCCTAGCTTGCGTTGTCGTGCCTTAGCCTTGTTTCCCCTTGCCGTGCCGTTCCTTCCCTTACTCTTAACTTGCCTTGCTTTCCCTTGCCTTCCTTGCCTTCCGTTACTCTTTGCTTACCTTCCGTGCATTGCCTAGCCTTGCGTTGTCGTGCCTTAGCCTTGCCTCGCCTGACCGTGCCTTGCCTTGCGTTACCCTCTCCTTCCCTTGCCTTGCTTTGCCTAGCCGTGCGTTGTCGTGCATTAGCCTTGCCTTGCCTGACCGTGCCTTGCCTTGCGTTACCCTTTCCTTGCCTTGCCGTGCTTTGCCTAGCCTTGCGTTTTCGTGCCTTAGCCTTGTTTCCCCTTGCCGTGCCGTTCCTTCCCTTACCCTTAACTTGCCTTGCTTTCCCTTGCCTTCCTTGCCTTCCGGTGCTCCTTGCTTACCTTCCGTACATTGCCTAGCTTTGCGTTGTCGTGACTTAGCCTTGCCTCGCCTGAAAGAGCCTTGCCTTGCTTTACCCTTTCCTTGCCTGGCCGTGCATTGCCTAGCCGTGCGTTGCCGTGCCTTAGCCTTGCCTTGTCTCACCGTCCCTTGCCTTGCGTTACCCTTTCCTTGCCTTGCCGTGCTTTTCCTAGCCTTGCGTTGTCGTGCCTTAGCCTTGTTTCCCCTTGCCGTGCCGTTCCTTCCCTTACCCTTGCCTTGCCTTGCTTTCCCTTGCCTTCCTTGCCTTCCGTTACTCTTTGCTTGCCTTCCCTGCATTGCCTAGCCTTGCGTTGTCGTGCCTTAGCCTTGCCTCCCCTGACGGTGACTTCCCTTGCGTTACCCTTTCCTTGCCTTGCCGTGCATTGCCTAGACGTGCGTTGTTGTGCATTAGCCTTGCCTTGCCTCACCGTGCCTTGCCTTGCGTTACCCTTTCCTTGCCTAGCCGTGCATTGCCTAGCATCGCGTTGTCGTGCATTAGCATTGCCTTGCCTGACCGTGCCTGGCCTTGCGTTACCCTTTCCTTGCCTTGCCGTGCTTTGCCTAGCTTGCGTTGTCGTGCCTTAGCCTTGTTTCCCCTTGCCGTGCCGTTTCTTCCCTTACTCTTAACTTGCCTTGCTTTCCCTTGCCTTCCTTGCCTTCCGTTACTCTTTGCTTACCTTCCGTGCATTGCCTAGCCTTGCGTTGTCGTGCCTTAGCCTTGCCTCGCTTGACCGTGCCTTGCCTTGCGTTACCCTCTCCTTCCCTTGCCTTGCTTTGCCTAGCCGTGCGTTGTCGTGCATTAGCCTTGCCTTGCCTGACCGTGCCTTGCCTTGCGTTACCCTTTCCTTGCCTTGCCGTGCATTGCCTACCTTGCGTTGTCGTGCCTTACCCTTGTTTCCCCTTGCCGTGCCATGCCTTTTGTTACACTTGCCTTGCCTTGCTTTGCCTTGCCTTCCATTCCTTCCGTTACTCGTTCCTTGCCTAGCCGTGCACTGCCTAGCATTGCGTTGTCGTGCATTAGCCTTGCCTTGCCTGACCGTGCCTGGCCTTGCGTTACCCTTTCCTTGCCTTGCCGTGCTTTGCCTAGCCATGCGTTGTCGTGCCATAGCCTTGTTTCCCCTTGCCGTGCCGTTCCTTCCCTTACCCTTAACTTGCCTTGCTTTCCCTTGCCTTCCTTGCCTTCCGTTACTCGTTGCTTACCTTCCGTGCATTGCCTAGCCTTGCGTTGTCGTGCCTTAGCCTTGCCTCGCCTGACAGAGCCTTGCCTTGCGTTACCCTTTCCTTGCCTGGCCGTGCATTGCCTAGCCGTGCGTTGCCGTGCCTTAGCCTTGTTTCCCCTTGCCGTGCCGTTCCTTCCGTTACCCTTGCCTTGCCTTGCTTTCCCTTGCCTTCCTTGCCTTCCGTTACTCTTTGCTTGCCTTCCCTGCATTGCCTAGCCTTGCGTTGTCGTGCCTTAGCCTTGCCTCCCCTGACGGTGACTTCCCTTGCGTTACCCTTTCCTTGCCTTGCCGTGCATTGCCTAGACGTGCGTTGTTGTGCATTAGCCTTGCCTTGCCTCACCGTGCCTTGCCTTGCGTTACCCTTTCCTTGCCTTGCCGTGCATTGCCTACCTTGCGTTGTCGTGCCTTACCCTTGTTTCCCCTTGCCGTGCCGTGCCTTTTGTTACACTTGCCTTGCCTTGCTTTGCCTTGCCTACCTTTCCTTCTGTTACTCTTTCCTTGCCTAGCCTTGCACTGCCAAGCCTTGCGTTGTCGTGCATTAGCCTTGCCTCGACTGACAGTGCTTTGCCTTGCGTTACCCTTTCCTTGCCTTGCCGTGCATTGGCTAGCTTTCGTTGTCGTGCCTTAGCCTTATTTCCCCTTGCCGTGCCGTGCCGTTTGTTACACTTGCCTTGCCTTGCTTTGCCTTGCCTTCCTATCCTTCCGTTACCCTTTCCTTGCCTAGCCGTGCACTGCCTAGCCTTGCGTTGTCGTGCATTAGTCTTGCCTCGCCTGATCGTGCCTTGCCTTGCGTTACCCTTTCCTTGCCTTGCCGTGCATTGCCCAGCTTGCGTTGTCGTGCCTTAGCCTTGTTTCCCCTTGCCCTGCCGTTCCTTCCCTTACCCTTGCCTTGCCTTGCTTTCCCTTGCCTTCCTTGCCTTCCGTTACTCTTTGCTTGCCTTCCGTGCATTGCTTAGCCTTGCGTTTTCGTGCCTTAGCCTTGCCTTGCCTCACCGTGCCTTGCCTTGCGTTACCCTTTCCTTGCCTTCCCGTGCATTGCCTAGCCTTGCGTTGTCGTGCCTTAGCCTTGCTTCCCCTTGCCGTGCCGTTCCTTCCGTTACTCTTGCCTTGCCTTGCTTTCCCTTGCATTCCTTGCCTTCCGTTACTCTTTCCTTGCCTTGCCGTGCATTGCCTAGCCTTGCGTTGTCGTGCATTAGCCTTGCCTTGCCTCACCGTGCCTTGCCTTGCGTTACCCTTTCCTTGCCTTGCCGTGCATTGCCTAGCTTGCGTTGTCGTGCCTTAGCCTTGTTTCCCCTTGCCGTACCGTTCCTTACCTTACCCTTAAATTGCCTTGCTTTCCCTTGCCTTCCTTGCCTTCCGTTACTCTTTGCTTACCTTCCGTGCATTGCCTAGCCTTGCGTTTTCGTGCCTTAGCCTTGCCTTGCCTCACCGTGCCTTGCCTTGCGTTACCCTTTCCTTGCCTTGCCGTGCATTGCCTAGCATTGCGTTGTCGTGCCTTAGACTTCCTTCCCCTTGCCGTGCCGTGCCTTTTGTTACACTTGCATTGCCTTGCTTTCCCTTGCATTCCTTGCCTTCCGTTACTCTTTCCTTGCCTTGCCGTGCATTGGCTAGCCCTGCGTTGTCGTGCATTAGCCTTGCCTTGCCTGACCGTGCCTTGCCTTGCGTTACCCTTTCCTTGCCTTGCCGTGCATTGCCTAGCTTGCGTTGTCGTGCCTTAGCCTTGTTTCCCCTTGCCGTGCCGTTCCTTCCCTTACTCTTAACTTGCCTTCCTTTCCCTTGCCTTCCTTGCCTTCCGTTACTCTTTCCTTGCCTTCCCTGCATTGCCTAGCCTTGCGTTGTCGTGCCTTAGCCTTGCCTCGCCTGACCGTGACTTCCCTTGCGTTACCTTTTCCTTGCCTTGCCGTGCATTGCCTAGCCTTCCGTTGTCGTGCATTAGCCTTGCATTTCCAGACCGTGCCTTGCCTTGCGTTACCCTTTCCTTGCCTTGCCGTCCATTGCCTACCTTGCGTTGTCGTGCCTTACCCTTGTTTCCCCTTGCCCTGCCATGCCTTTTGTTACACTTGCCTTGCCTTGCTTTGCCTTGCCTTCCTTTCCTTCTGTTACTCTTTCCTTGCCTAGCCGTGCACTGCCTAGCCTTGCGTTGTCGTGCATTAGTCTTGCCTCGACTGACCGTGCCTTGCCTTGCGTTACCCTTTCCTTGCCTTGCCGTGCATTGCCTAGCTTGCGTTGTCGTGCCTTAGCCTTGTTTCCCCTTGCCGTGCCGTTCCTTCCATTACCCTTGTCTTGCCTTGCTTTCCCTTGCCTTTCTTGCCTTCCGTTACTCTTTGCTTGCCTTCCGTGCTTTGCCTAGCCTTGCGTTTTCGTGCCTTAGCCTTTCCTTGCCTCACCGTGCCTTGCCTTGCGTTACCCTTTCCTTGCCTTGCCGTGCATTGGCTAGCCTTGCGTTGTCGTGCCTTAGCCTTGCTTCCCCTTGCCGTGCCGTTCCTTCCGTTACTCTTACCTTGCCTTGCTTTCCCTTGCCTTCCTTGCCTTCCGTTACACTTTGCTTGCCTTCCGTGCATTGCCTAGCCTTGCGTTGTCGTGCCTTAGCCTTGCCTCGCCTGACCGTGACTTCCCTTGCGTTACCCTTTCCTTCCCTTGCCGTGCATTGCCTAGACGTGCGTTGTTGTGCATTAGCCTTGCCTTGCCTCACCGTGCCTTGCCTTGCTTTACCCTTTCCTTGCCTTGCCGTGCATTGCCTACCTTGCGTTGTCGTGCCTTACTCTTGTTTCCCCTTGCCGTGCCGTGCCTTTTGTTACACTTGCCTTGCCTTACTTTGCCTTGCCTTCCTTTCCTTCTGTTACTCTTTCCTTGCCTAGCCTTGCATTGCCAAGCCTTGCGTTGTCGTGATTTAGCCTTGCCTCGACTGACCGTCCCTTGCCTTGCGTTACCCTTTCCTTGCCTTGCCGTGCATTGCCTAGCTTGCGTTGTCGTGCCTTAGCCTTGTTTCCCCTTGCCCTGCCGTTCCTTCCCTTACCCTTGCCTTGCCTTGCTTTCCCTTGCCTTCCTTGCCTTCCGTTACTCTTTGCTTGCCTTCCGTGCATTGCCTAGCCTTGAGTTTTCGTGCCTTAGCCTTGCCTTGCCTCACCGTGCCTTGCCTTGCGTTACCCTTTCCTTGCCTTGCCGTGCATTGCCTAGCCTTGCGTTGTCGTGCCTTAGACTTCCTTCCCCTTGCCGTGCCGTTCCTTCCGCTACTCTTGCCTTGCCTTGCTTTCCCTTGCATTCCTTGCCTTCCGTTACTCTTTCCTTGCCTTGCCGTGCATTGCCTAGCCCTGCGTTGTCGTGCATTAGCCTTGCCTTGCCTGACCGTGCCTTGCCTTGCGTTACCCTTTCCTTGCCTTGCCGTGCATTGCCTAGCTTGCGTTGTCATGCCTTAACCCTGTTTCCCCTTGCCGTGCCGTTCCTTCCCTTACCCTTAACTTGCCTTGCTTTCCCTTGCCTTCCTTGCCTTCCGTTACTCTTTGCTTACCTTCCGTGCATTGCCTAGCCTTGCGTTGTCGTGCATTAGCCTTGCCTCGCCTGACAGTGCTTTGCCTTGCGTTACCCTTTCCTTGCCTTGCCGCTCATTGCCTAGCCGTGCGTTGTCGTGCATTAGCCTTGCCTCGCCTGACAGTGCCTTGCGTTGCGTTACCCTTTCCTTGCCTTGCCGTGCATTGCCTAGCCGTGCGTTGTCGTGCATTAGCCTTTCCTTGCCTCACCGTGCCTTGCCTTGCGTCACCCTTTCCTTGCCTTGCCGTGCATTACCTAGCTTGCGTTGTCGTGCCTTAGCCTTGTTTCCCCTTGCCGTGCCGTGCCTTTTGTTTCACTTGCCTTGCCGTGCTTTGCCTTGCCTTCCTTTCCTTGTGTTACTCTTTCCTTGCCTAGACGTGCACTGCCTAGCCTTGCGTTGTCGTGCATTAGCCTTGCCTCGACTGACCGTGCCTTGCCTTACGTTACCCTTTCCTTGCCTTGCCGTGCATTGCCTAGCTTGCGTTGTCGTGCCTTAGCCTTGTTTCCCCTTGCCGTGCGGTTCCTTCCCTTACCCTTGTCTTGCCTTGCTTTCCCTTGCCTTCCTTGCCTTCCGTTACTCTTTGCTTGCCTTCCGTGCATTGCCTAGCCTTGCGTTTTCGTGCCTTAGCCTTGCCTTGCCTCACCGTGCCTTGCCTTGCGTTACGCTTTCCTTGCCTTGCCTTGCATTGCCTAGCCTTGCGTTGTCGTGCCTCAGCCTTGCTTCCCCTTGCCGTGCCGTTCCTTCCGTTACTCTTGCCTTGCCTTGCTTTCCCTTGCATTCCTTGCCTTCCGTTATTCTTTCCTTGCCTTGCCGTGCATTGCCTACCTTGCGTTGTCGTGCCTTACCCTTGTTTCCCCTTGCCGTGCCATGCCTTTTGTTACACTTGCCTTGCCTTGCTTTGCCTTGCCTTCCTTGCCTTCTCTTACGCATTCCTTGCCTAGCCGTGCACTGCCAAGCCTTGCGTTGTCGTGCATTAGCCTTCCCTCGACTGACCGTGCCTGGCCTTGCGTTACCCTCTCCTTCCCTTGCCTTGCTTTGCCTAGCCGTGCGTTGTCGTGCATTAGCCTTGCCTTGCCTCACCGTGCCTTGCCTTGCGTTACCCTTTCCTTGCCTTGCCGTACTTTGCCTAGCCTTGCGTTGTCCTGCCTTAGCCTTGTTTCCCCTTACCGTGCCGTTCCTTCCGTTACCCTTGTCTTGCCTTGCTTTCCCTTGCCTTTCTTGCCTTCCGTTACTCTTTGCTTGCCTTCCGTGCTTTGCCTAGCCTTGCGTTTTCGTGCCTTAGCCTTGCGTTACCCTTTCCTTGCCTTGCCGTGCATTGCCTAGCTTGCGTTGTCGTGCCTTAGCCTTGTTTCCCCTTGCCGTGCCGTGCCTTTTGTTACACTTGCCTTGCCTTGCTTTGCCTTGCCTTCCTTTCCTTCTGTTACTCTTTCCTTGCCTAGCCGTGCACTGCCTAGCCTTCCGTTGTCGTGCATTAGCCTTGCCTCGACTGACCGTGCCTTGCCTTGCGTTACCCTTTCCTTGCCTTGCCGTGCATTGCCTAGCCTTGCGTTGTCGTGCCTTAGCCTTGCTTCCCCTTGCCATGCCGTTCCTTCCGTTACTCTTGCCTTGCCTTGCTTTCCCTTGCATTCCTTCCCTTCCGTTACTCTTTCCTTGCCTTGCCGTGCATTGCCTAGCCTTGTGTTGTCGTGCATTAGCCTTGACTTGCCTGACCGTGCCTTGCCTTGCGTTACCCTTTCCTTGCCTTGCCGTGCATTGCCTAGCTTGCGTTGTCATGCCTTAGCCCTGTTTCCCCTTGCCGTGCCGTTTCTTCACTTACCCTTAACTTGCCTTGCTTTCCCTTGCCTTCCTTGCCTTCCGTTACTCTTTGCTTACCTTCCGTGCATTGCCTAGCCTTGCGTTGTCGTGCATTAGCCTTGCCTTGCTTCACCGTGCCTTGCCTTGCTTTACCCTTTCCTTGCCTTGCCGTGCATTGCCTAGCCGTGTGTTGTCGTGCATTAGCCTTGCCTTGCCTCACCGTGCCTTGCCTTGCATTAACCTTTCCTTGCCTTGCCGTGCATTGCCTAGCTTGCGTTGTCGTGCCTTACCCTTGTTTCCCCTTGCCGTGCCGTGCCTTTTGTTTCACTTGCCTTGCATTGCTTTGCCTTTCCTTCCTTTCCTTCTGTTACGCTTTCCTTGCCTAGTCGTGCACTGCCAAGCCTTGCGTTGTCGTGCATTAGCCTTGCCTCGACTGACCGTGCCTTGCCTTGCGTTACCCTTTCCTTGCCTTGCCGTGCATTGGCTAGCTTGCGTTGTCGTGCCTTAGCCTTGTTTCCCCTTGCCGTGCCGTGCCTTTTGTTTCACTTGCCTTGCATTGCTTTGCCTTGCATTCCTTACATTCCGTTACTCTTTCCTTGCCTTGCCGTGCATTGCCTAGCCTTCCGTTGTCGTGCATTAGCCTTGCATATCCTGACCGTGCCTTGCCTTGCGTTACCCTTTCCTTGCCTTGCCGTGCTTTGCCTAGCCTTGCGTTGTCGTGCCTTAGCCTTGTTTCCCCTTGCCGTGCCGTTCCTTCCGTTACCCTTGCCTTGCCTTGCTTTCCCTTGCCTTCCTTGCCTTCCGTTTCTCTTTGCTTGCCTTCCCTGCATTGCCTAGCCTTGCGTTGTCGTGCCTTAGCCTTTCCTCGCCTGACCGTGACTTCCCTTGCGTTACCTTTTCCTTGCCTTGCCGTGCATTGCCTAGCCTTCCGTTGTCGTGCATTAGCCTTGCATTTCCAGACCGTGCCTTGCCTTGCGTTACCCTTTCCTTGCCTTGCCGTGCATTGCCTACCTTGCGTTGTCGTGCCTTACCCTTGTTTCCCCTTGCCGTGCCATGCCTTTTGTTACACTTGCCTTGCCTTGCTTTGCCTTGCCTTCCTTGCCTTCTCTTACGCATTCCTTGCCTAGCCGTGCACTGCCAAGCCTTGCGTTGTCGTGCATTAGCCTTCCCTCGACTGACCGTGCCTGGCCTTGCGTTACCCTCTCCTTCCCTTGCCTTGATTTGCCTAGCCGTGCGTTGTCGTGCATTAGCCTTGCCTTGCCTCACCGTGCCTTGCCTTGCGTTACCCTTTCCTTGCCTTGCCGTACTTTGCCTAGCCTTGCGTTGTCCTGCCTTAGCCTTGTTTCCCCTTACCGTGCCGTTCCTTCCGTTACCCTTGTCTTGCCTTGCTTTCCCTTGCCTTCCTTGCCTTCCGTTACTCTTTGCTTGCCTTCCGTGCATTGCCTAGCCTTGCGTTTTCGTGCCTTAGCCTTGCCTCGCCTGACCGTGACTTCCCTTGCGTTACCCTTTCCTTCCCTTGCCGTGCATTGCCTAGACGTGCGTTGTTGTGCATTAGCCTTGCCTTGCCTCACCGTGCCTTGCCTTGCTTTACCCTTTCCTTGCCTTGCCGTGCATTGCCTACCTTGCGTTGTCGTGCCTTACCCTTGTTTCCCCTTGCCGTGCCGTGCCTTTTGTTACACTTGCCTTGCCTTGCTTTGCCTTGCCTTCCTTTCCTTCTGTTACTCTTTCCTTGCCTAGCCGTGCACTGCCTAGCCTTCCGTTGTCGTGCATTAGCCTTGCCTCGACTGACCGTGCCTTGCCTTGCGTTACCCTTTCCTTGCCTTGCCGTGCATTGCCTAGCCTTGCGTTGTCGTGCCTTAGCCTTGCTTCCCCTTGCCGTGCGGTTCCTTCCGTTACTCTTGCCTTGCCTTGCTTTCCCTTGCATTCCTTCCCTTCCGTTACTCTTTCCTTGCCTTGCCGTGCATTGCCTAGCCTTGTGTTGTCGTGCATTAGCCTTGATTTGCCTGACCGTGCCTTGCCTTGCGTTACCCTTTCCTTGCCTTGCCGTGCATTGCCTAGCTTGCGTTGTCATGCCTTAGCCCTGTTTCCCCTTGCCGTGCCGTTTCTTCACTTACCCTTAACTTGCCTTGCTTTCCCTTGCCTTCCTTGCCTTCCGTTACTCTTTGCTTACCTTCCGTGCATTGCCTAGCCTTGCGTTGTCGTGCATTAGCCTTGCCTTGCTTCACCGTGCCTTGCCTTGCTTTACCCTTTCCTTGCCTTGCCGTGCATTGCCTAGCCGTGTGTTGTCGTGCATTAGCCTTGCCTTGCCTCACCGTGCCTTGCCTTGCATTAACCTTTCCTTGCCTTGCCGTGCATTGCCTAGCCTTCCGTTGTCGTGCATTAGCCTTGCATATCCTGACCGTGCCTTGCTTTGCGTTACCCTTTCCTTGCCTTGCCGTGCATTGCCTAGCTTGCGTTGTCGTGCCTTAGCCTTGTTTCCCCTTGCTGTGCCGTTCCTTCCCTTACCCTTAACTTGCCTTGCTTTCCCTTGCCTTCCTTGCCTTCCGTTACTCGTTGCTTACCTTCCGTGCATTGCCTAGCCTTGCGTTGTCGTGCCTTAGCCTTGCCTCGCCTGACAGAGCCTTGCCTTGCGTTACCCTTTCCTTGCCTGGCCGTGCATTGCCTAGCCGTGCGTTGCCGTGCCTTAGCCTTGTTTCCCCTTGCCGTGCCGTTCCTTCCGTTACCCTTGCCTTGCCTTGCTTTCCCTTGCCTTCCTTGCCTTCCGTTACTCTTTGCGTGCCTTCCGTGCATTGCCTAGCCTTGCGTTGTCGTGCCTTAGCCTTGCCTCCCCTGACGGTGACTTCCCTTGCGTTACCCTTTCCTTGCCTTGCCGTGCATTGCCTAGACGTGCGTTGTTGTGCATTAGCCTTGCCTTGCCTCACCGTGCCTTGCCTTGCGTTACCCTTTCCTTGCCTTCCCGTGCATTGCCTAGCCTTGCGTTGTCGTGCCTTAGCCTTGCTTCCCCTTGCCGTGCCGTTCCTTCCATTACCCTTGTCTTGCCTTGCTTTCCCTTGCCTTCCTTGCCTTCCGTTACTCTTTGCTTGCCTTCCGTGCTTTGCCTAGCCTTGCGTTTTCGTGCCTTAGCATTTCCTTGCCTCACCGTGCCTTGCCTTGCGTTACCCTTTCCTTTCCTTGCCGTGCATTGGCTAGCCTTGCGTTGTCGTGCCTTAGCCTTGCTTCCCCTTGCCGTGCCGTTCCTTCCGTTACTCTTACCTTGCCTTGCTTTCCCTTGCCTTCCTTGCCTTCCGTTACTCTTTGCTTGCCTTCCGTGCATTGCCTAGCCTTGCGTTGTCGTGCCTTAGCCTTGCCTCGCCTGACCGTGACTTCCCTTGCGTTACCCTTTCCTTCCCTTGCCGTGCATTGCCTAGACGTGCGTTGTTGTGCATTAGCCTTGCCTTGCCTCACCGTGCCTTGCCTTGCTTTACCCTTTCCTTGCCTTGCCGTGCATTGCCTACCTTGCGTTGTCGTGCCTTACCCTTGTTTCCCCTTGCCGTGCCGTGCCTTTTGTTACACTTGCCTTGCCTTACTTTGCCTTGCCTTCCTTTCCTTCTGTTACTCTTTCCTTGCCTAGCCTTGCACTGCCAAGCCTTGCGTTGTCGTGATTTAGCCTTGCCTCGACTGACCGTGCCTTGCCTTGCGTTACCCTTTCCTTGCCTTGCCGTGCATTGCCTAGCTTGCGTTGTCGTGCCTTAGCCTTGTTTCCCCTTGCCCTGCCGTTCCTTCCCTTACCCTTGCCTTGCCTTGCTTTCCCTTGCCTTCCTTGCCTTCCGTTACTCTTTGCTTGCCTTCCGTGCATTGCCTAGCCTTGCGTTTTCGTGCCTTAGTCTTGCCTTGCCTCACCGTGCCTTGCCTTGCGTTACCCTTTCCTTGCCTTGCCGTGCATTGCCTACCCTTGCGTTGTCGTGCCTTAGACTTCTTTCCCCTTGCCGTGCCGTTCCTTCCGCTACTCTTGCCTTGCCTTGCTTTCCCTTGCATTCCTTGCCTTCCGTTACTCTTTCCTTGTCTTGCCGTGCATTGCCTAGCCCTGCGTTGTCGTGCATTAGCCTTGCCTTGCCTGACCGTGCCTTGCCTTGCGTTACCCTTTCCTTGCCTTGCCGTGCATTGCCTAGCTTGCGTTGTCATGCCTTAACCCTGTTTCCCCTTGCCGTGCCGTTCCTTCCCTTACCCTTAACTTGCCTTGCTTTCCCTTGCCTTCCTTGCCTTCCGTTACTCTTTGCTTACCTTCCGTGCATTGCCTAGCCTTGCGTTGTCGTGCATTAGCCTTGCCTCGCCTGACAGTGCCTTGCCTTGCGTTACCCTTTCCTTGCCTTGCCGCTCATTGCCTAGCCGTGCGTTGTCGTGCATTAGCCTTGCCTCGCCTGACAGTGCCTTGCGTTGCGTTACCCTTTCCTTGCCTTGCCGTGCATTGCCTAGCCGTGCGTTGTCGTGCATTAGCCTTTCCTTGCCTCACCGTGCCTTGCCTTGCGTCACCCTTTCCTTGCCTTGCCGTGCATTACCTAGCTTGCGTTGTCGTGCCTTAGCCTTGTTTCCCCTTGCCGTGCCGTGCCTTTTGTTTCACTTGCCTTGCATTGCTTTGCCTTGCCTTCCTTTCCTTCTCTTACGCATTCCTTGCCTAGCCGTGCACTGCCAAGCCTTGCGTTGTCGTGCATTAGCCTTCCCTCGACTGACCGTGCCTGGCCTTGCGTTACCCTCTCCTTCCCTTGCCTTGCTTTGCCTAACCGTGCGTTGTCGTGCATTAGCCTTGCCTTGCCTCACCGTGCCTTGCCTTGCGTTACCCTTTCCTTGCCTTGCCGTGCTTTGCCTAGCCTTGCGTTGTCGTGCCTTAGCCTTGTTTCCCCTTGCCGTGCCGTTCCTTCCGTTACTCTTGCCTTGCCTTGCTTTCCCTTGCATTCCTTACATTCCGTTACTCGTTCCTTGCCTTGCCGTGCATTGCCTAGCCTTCCGTTGTCGTGCATTAGCCTTGCATTTCCTGACCGTGCCTTGCCTTGCGTTAACCTTTCCTTGCCTTGCCGTGCATTGGCTAGCTTGCGTTGTCGTGCCTTAGCCTTGTTTCCCCTTGCCGTGCCGTGCCTTTTGTTTCACTTGCCTTGCATTGCTTTCCCTTGCATTCCTTACATTCCGTTACTCTTTCCTTGCCTTGCCGTGCATTGCCTAGCCTTCCGTTGTCGTGCATTAGCCTTGCATATCCTGACCGTGCCTTGCCTTGCGTTACCCTTTCCTTGCCTTGCCGTGCTTTGCCTAGCCTTGCGTTGTCGTGCCTTAGCCTTGTTTCCCCTTGCCGTGCCGTTCCTTCCCTTACCCTTGCCTTGCCTTGCTTTCCCTTGCCTTCCTTGCCTTCCGTTACTCTTTGCTTGCCTTCCCTGCATTGCCTAGCCTTGCGTTGTCGTGCCTTAGCCTTGCCTCGCCTGACCGTGACTTCCCTTGCGTTACCTTTTCCTTGCCTTGCCGTGCATTGCCTAGCCTTCCGTTGTCGTGCATTAGCCTTGCATTTCCAGACCGTGCCTTGCCTTGCGTTACCCTTTCCTTGCCTTGCCGTGCATTGCCTACCTTGCGTTGTCGTGCCTTACCCTTGTTTCCCCTTGCCGTGCCATGCCTTTTGTTACACTTGCCTTGCCTTGCTTTGCCTTGCCTTCCTTGCCTTCTCTTACGCATTCCTTGCCTAGCCGTGCACTGCCAAGCCTTGCGTTGTCGTGCATTAGCCTTCCCTCGACTGACCGTGCCTGGCCTTGCGTTACCCTCTCCTTCCCTTGCCTTGCTTTGCCTAGCCGTGCGTTGTCGTGCATTAGCCTTGCCTTGCCTCACCGTGCCTTGCCTTGCGTTACCCTTTCCTTGCCTTGCCGTACTTTGCCTAGCCTTGCGTTGTCCTGCCTTAGCCTTGTTTCCCCTTACCGTGCCGTTCCTTCCGTTACCCTTGTCTTGCCTTGCTTTCCCTTTCCTTCCTTGCCTTCCGTTACGCTTTGCTTGCCTTCCGTGCATTGCCTAGCCTTGCGTTGTCGTGCCTTAGCCTTGCCTCGCCTGACCGTGACTTCCCTTGCGTTACCCTTTCCTTCCCTTGCCGTGCATTGCCTAGACGTGCGTTGTTGTGCATTAGCCTTGCCTTGCCTCACCGTGCCTTGCCTTGCTTTACCCTTTCCTTGCCTTGCCGTGCATTGCCTACCTTGCGTTTCGTGCCTTACCCTTGTTTCCCCTTGCCGTGCCGTGCCTTTTGTTACACTTGCCTTGCCTTGCTTTGCCTTGCCTTCCTTTCCTTCTGTTACTCTTTCCTTGCCTAGCCGTGCACTGCCTAGCCTTCCGTTGTCGTGCATTAGCCTTGCCTCGACTGACCGTGCCTTGCCTTGCGTTACCCTTTCCTTGCCTTGCCGTGCATTGCCTAGCCTTGCGTTGTCGTGCCTTAGCCTTGCTTCCCCTTGCCGTGCCGTTCCTTCCGTTACTCTTGCCTTGCCTTGCTTTCCCTTGCATTCCTTGCCTTCCGTTACTCTTTCCTTGCCTTGCCGTGCATTGCCTAGCCTTCCGTTGTCGTGCATTAGCCTTGCATATCCTGACCGTGCCTTGCCTTGCGTTACCCTTTCCTTGCCTTGCCGTGCATTGCCTAGCTTGCGTTGTCGTGCCTTAGCCTTGTTTCCCTTTGCTGTGCCGTTCCTTCCCTTACCCTTAACTTGCCTTGCTTTCCCTTGCCTTCCTTGCCTTCCGTTACTCGTTGCTTACCTTCCGTGCATTGCCTAGCCTTGCGTTGTCGTGCCTTAGCCTTGCCTCGCCTGACAGAGCCTTGCCTTGCGTTACCCTTTCCTTGCCTGGCCGTGCATTGCCTAGCCGTGCGTTGCCGTGCCTTAGCCTTGTTTCCCCTTGCCGTGCCGTTCCTTCCGTTACCCTTGCCTTGCCTTGCTTTCCCTTGCCTTCCTTGCCTTCCGTTACTCTTTGCTTGCCTTCCCTGCATTGCCTAGCCTTGCGTTGTCGTGCCTTAGCCTTGCCTCCCCTGACGGTGACTTCCCTTGCGTTACCCTTTCCTTGCCTTGCCGTGCATTGCCTAGACGTGCGTTGTTGTGCATTAGCCTTGCCTTGCCTCACCGTGCCTTGCCTTGCGTTACCCTTTCCTTGCCTTGCCGTGCATTGCCTACCTTGCGTTGTCGTGCCTTACCCTTGTTTCCCCTTGCCGTGCCGTGCCTTTTGTTACACTTGCCTTGCCTTGCTTTGCCTTGCCTACCTTTCCTTCTGTTACTCTTTCCTTGCCTAGCCTTGCACTGCCAAGCCTTGCGTTGTCGTGCATTAGCCTTGCCTCGACTGACAGTGCCTTGCCTTGCGTTACCCTTTCCTTGCCTTGCCGTGCATTGCCTAGCTTGCGTTGTCGTGCCTTAGCCTTGTTTCCCCTTGCCGTGCCGTTCCTTCCATTACCCTTGTCTTGCCTTGCTTTCCCTTGCCTTTCTTGCCTTCCGTTACTCTTTGCTTGCGTTCCGTGCTTTGCCTAGCCTTGCGTTTTCGTGCCTTAGCCTTTCCTTGCCTCACCGTGCCTTGCCTTGCGTTACCCTTTCCTTGCCTTGCCGTGCATTGGCTAGCCTTGCGTTGTCGTGCCTTAGCCTTGCTTCCCCTTGCCGTGCCGTTCCTTCCGTTACTCTTACCTTGCCTTGCTTTCCCTTGCCTTCCTTGCCTTCCGTTACTCTTTGCTTGCCTTCCGTGCATTGCCTAGCCTTGCGTTGTCGTGCCTTAGCCTTGCCTCGCCTGACCGTGACTTCCCTTGCGTTACCCTTTCCTTCCCTTGCCGTGCATTGCCTAGACGTGCGTTGTTGTGCATTAGCCTTGCCTTGCCTCACCGTGCCTTGCCTTGCTTTACCCTTTCCTTGCCTTGCCGTGCATTGCCTACCTTGCGTTGTCGTGCCTTACCCTTGTTTCCCCTTGCCGTGCCGTGCCTTTTGTTACACTTGCCTTGCCTTACTTTGCCTTGCCTTCCTTTCCTTCTGTTACTCTTTCCTTGCCTAGCCTTGCACTGCCAAGCCTTGCGTTGTCGTGATTTAGCCTTGCCTCGACTGACCGTGCCTTGCCTTGCGTTACCCTTTCCTTGCCTTGCCGTGCATTGCCTAGCTTGCGTTGTCGTGCCTTAGCCTTGTTTCCCCTTGCCCTGCCGTTCCTTCCCTTACCCTTGCCTTGCCTTGCTTTCCCTTGCCTTCCTTGCCTTCCGTTACTCTTTGCTTGCCTTCCGTGCATTGCCTAGCCTTGCGTTTTCGTGCCTTAGCCTTGCCTTGCCTCACCGTGCCTTGCCTTGCGTTACCCTTTCCTTGCCTTGCCGTGCATTGCCTAGCCTTGCGTTGTCGTGCCTTAGACTTCCTTCCCCTTGCCGTGCCGTTCCTTCCGCTACTCTTGCCTTGCCTTGCTTTCCCTTGCATTCCTTGCCTTCCGTTACTCTTTCCTTGCCTTGCCGTGCATTGCCTAGCCCTGCGTTGTCGTGCATTAGCCTTGCCTTGCCTGACCGTGCCTTGCCTTGCGTTACCCTTTCCTTGCCTTGCCGTGCATTGCCTAGCTTGCGTTGTCATGCCTTAACCCTGTTTCCCCTTGCCGTGCCGTTCCTTCCCTTACCCTTAACTTGCCTTGCTTTCCCTTGCCTTCCTTGCCTTCCGTTACTCTTTGCTTACCTTCCGTGCATTGCCTAGCCTTGCGTTGTCGTGCATTAGCCTTGCCTCGCCTGACAGTGCCTTGCCTTGCGTTACCCTTTCCTTGCCTTGCCGCTCATTGCCTAGCCGTGCGTTGTCGTGCATTAGCCTTGCCTCGCCTGACAGTGCCTTGCGTTGCGTTACCCTTTCCTTGCCTTGCCGTGCATTGCCTAGCCGTGCGTTGTCGTGCATTAGCCTTTCCTTGCCTCACCGTGCCTTGCCTTGCGTCACCCTTTCCTTGCCTTGCCGTGCATTACCTAGCTTGCGTTGTCGTGCCTTAGCCTTGTTTCCCCTTGCCGTGACATGCCTTTTGTTACACTTGCCTTGCCTTGCTTTGCCTTGCCTTCCTTTCCTTGTGTTACTCTTTCCTTGCCTAGACGTGCACTGCCTAGCCTTGCGTTGTCGTGCATTAGCCTTGCCTCGACTGACCGTGCCTTGCCTTACGTTACCCTTTCCTTGCCTTGCCGTGCATTGCCTAGCTTGCGTTGTCGTGCCTTAGCCTTGTTTCCCCTTGCCGTGCCGTTCCTTCCCTTACCCTTGTCTTGCCTTGCTTTCCCTTGCCTTCCTTGCCTTCCGTTACTCTTTGCTTGCCTTCCGTGCATTGCCTAGCCTTGCGTTTTCGTGCCTTAGCCTTGCCTTGCCTCACCGTGCCTTGCCTTGCGTTACGCTTTCCTTGCCTTGCCGTGCATTGCCTAGCCTTGCGTTGTCGTGCCTCAGCCTTGCTTCCCCTTGCCGTGCCGTTCCTTCCGTTACTCTTGCCTTGCCTTGCTTTCCCTTGCATTCCTTGCCTTCCGTTATTCTTTCCTTGCCTTGCCGTGCATTGCCTACCTTGCGTTGTCGTGCCTTACCCTTGTTTCCCCTTGCCGTGCCATGCCTTTTGTTACACTTGCCTTGCCTTGCTTTGCCTTGCCTTCCTTGCCTTCTCTTACGCATTCCTTGCCTAGCCGTGCACTGCCAAGCCTTGCGTTGTCGTGCATTAGCCTTCCCTCGACTGACCGTGCCTGGCCTTGCGTTACCCTCTCCTTCCCTTGCCTTGCTTTGCCTAGCCGTGCGTTGTCGTGCATTAGCCTTGCCTTGCCTCACCGTGCCTTGCCTTGCGTTACCCTTTCCTTGTCTTGCCGTGCATTGCCTAGCCTTGCGTTGTCGTGCCTTAGCCTTGCTTCCCCTTGCCGTTCCGTGCCTTCCGTTACCCTTACCTTGACTTGCTTTCCCTTGCCTTCCTTGCCTTCCGTTACTCTTTGCTTGCCTTCCGTGCATTGCCTAGCCTTGCGTTGTCGTGCCTTAGCCCTGTTTCCCCTTGCCGTGCCGTTCCTTCCCTTACCCTTAACTTGCCTTGCTTTCCCTTGCCTTCCTTGCCTTCCGTTCCTCTTTGCTTGCCTTCCGTGCAATGCCTAGCCTTGCGTTTTCGTGCCTTAGCCTTGCCTCGCCTGACAGAGCCTTGCCTTGCGTTACCCTTTCCTTCCCTGGCCGTGCATTGCCTAGCCGTGCGTTGCCGTGCCTTAGCCTTGCCTTGTCTCACGGTGCCTTGTCTTGCGTTACCCTTTCCTTGCCTTGCCGTGCTTTTCCTAGCCTTGCGTTGTCGTGCCTTAGCCTTGTTTCCCCTTGCCGTGCCGTTCCTTCCGTTACCCTTGCCTTGCCTTGCTTTCCCTTGCCTTCCTTGCCTTCCGTTACTCTTTGCTTGCCTTCGCTGCATTGCCTAGCCTTGCGTTGTCGTGCCTTAGCCTTGCCTCGCCTGACCGTGCCTTCCCTTGCGTTACCTTTTCCTTGCCTTGCCGTGCATTGCCTTGACGTGCGTTATTGTGCATTAGCCTTGCCTTGCCTCACCGTGCCTTGCCTTGCGTTACCCTTTCCTTGCCTTGCCGTGCATTGCCTACCTTGCGTTGTCGTGCCTTACCCTGGTTTCCCCTTGCCGTGCCATGCCTTTTGTTACACTTGCCTTGCCTTGCTTTGCCTTGCCTTCCTTTCCTTCTGTTACTCTTTCCTTGCCTAGCCGTGCACTGCCTAGCCTTGCGTTGTCGTGCATTAGCTTTGCCTCGACTGACCGTGCCTTGCCTTGCGTTACCCTTTCCTTGCCTTGCCGTGCATTGCCTAGCTTGCGTTGTCGTGCCATAGCCTTGTTTCCCCTTGCCGTGCCGTTCCTTCCCTTACCCTTGTCTTGCCTTGCTTTCCCTTGCCTTTCTTGCCTTCCGTTACTCTTTGCTTACCTTCCGTGCATTGCCTAGCCTTGCGTTTTCGTGCCTTAGCCTTGCCTTGCCTCTCCGTGCCTTGCCTTGCGTTACCCTTTCCTTCCCTTGCCGTGCATTGCCTAGCCTTGCGTTGTCGTGCCTTAGCCTTGCTTCCCCTTGCCGTGCCGTTCCTTCCTTTACTCTTGCCTTTCCTTGCTTTCCCTTGCATTCCTTGCCTTCCGTTACTCTTTCCTTGCCTTGCCGTGCATTGCCTAGCCTTGCGTTGTCGTGCATTAGCCTTACCTTGCCTGACCGTGCCTTGCCTTGCGTTACCCTTTCCTTGCTTTGCCGTGCATTGCCTATCCGTGCGTTGTCGTGCCTTAGCCTTGTTTCACCTTGCCGTAGCCATGCTTGCGTTGCCTTGCTTTACCTTGCCTTCCTTGCCTTCCTTGCCTTCCGTTACTCTTTGCTTGCCTTCCGTGCATTGCGTAGCATTGCGTTGTCGTGCCGTAGCCTTTTTTTGACCTTGCCATAGCCTTGCTTGCGTTACCTTGCTTTACCTTGCATTCCTTGCCTTCCGTTACTCTTTCCTTGCCTAGCCGTGCACTGCCTAGCCTTGCGTTGTCGTGCATTAGCCTTGCCTCGCCTGATCGTGCCTTGCCTTGCGTTACCCTTTCCTTGCCTTGCCGTGCATTGCCTAGCTTGCGTTGTCGTGCCTTAGCCTTGTTTCCCCTTGCCCTGCCGTTCCTTCCCTTACCCTTGCCTTGCCTTGCTTTCCCTTGCCTTCCTTGCCTTCCGTTACTCTTTGCTTGCCTTCCGTGCATTGCCTAGCCTTGCGTTGTCGTGCCTTAGCCTTGCTTCCCCTTGCCGTGCCGTTCCTTCCGTTACTCTTGCCTTGCCTTGCTTTCCCTTGCATTCCTTGCCTTCCGTTAATCTTTCCTTGCCTTGCCGTGCATTGCCTAGCCTTGCGTTGTCGTGCATTAGTCTTGCCTTGCCTAACCGTGCCTTGCCTTGCGTTACCCTTTCCTTGCCTTGCAGTGCATTGCCTAGCTTGCGTTGTCATGCCTTAGCCCTGTTTCCCCTTGCCGTGCCGTTCCTTCCCTTACCCTTAACTTGCCTTGCTTTCCCTTGCCTTCCTTGCCTTCTGTTACTCTTTGCTTACCTTCCGTGCATTGCCTAGCCTTGCGTTGTCGTGCATTAGCCTTGCCTCGCCTGACAGTGCATTGCCTTGCGTTACCCTTTCCTTGCCTTGCCGCTCATTGCCTAGCCGTGCGTTGTCGTGCATTAGCCTTGCCTTGCCTCACCGTGCCTTGCCTTGCGTCACCCTTTCCTTGCCTTGCCGTGCATTACCTAGCTTGCGTTGTCGTGCCTTAGCCTTGTTTCCCCTTGCCGTGCCGTGCCTTTTGTTTCACTTGCCTTGCATTGCTTTGCCTTGCCTTCCTTTCCTTCTCTTACGCATTCCTTGCCTAGCCGTGCACTGCCAAGCCTTGCGTTGTCGTGCATTAGCCTTCCCTCGACTGACCGTGCCTGGCCTTGCGTTACCCTCTCCTTCCCTTTCCTTGCTTTGCCTAGCCGTGCGTTGTCGTGCATTAGCCTTGCCTTGCCTCGCCGTGCCTTGCCTTGCGTTACCCTTTCCTTGCCTTGCCGTGCTTTGCCTAGCCATGCGTTGTCGTGCCTTAGCCTTGTTTCCCCTTGCCATGCCGTTCCTTCCGTTACTCTTGCCTTGCCTTGCTTTGCCTTGCCTTCCTTTCCTTCTGTTACTCTTTCCTTGCCTAGCCGTGCACTGCCTAGCCTTGCGTTGTCGTGCATTAGCCTTGCCTCGACTGACCGTGCCTTGCCTTGCGTTACCCCTTCCTTGCCTTGCCGTGCATTGCCTAGCTTGCGTTGTCGTGCCTTAGCCTTGTTTCCCCTTGCCGTGCCGTTCCTTCCCTTACCCTTGTCTTGCCTTGCTTTCCCTTGCCTTTCTTGCCTTCCGTTACTCTTTGCTTACCTTCCGTGCATTGCCTAGCCTTGCGTTTTCGTGCCTTAGCCTTGCCTTGCCTCACCGTGCCTTGCCTTGCGTTACCCTTTCTTTCCCTTGCCGTGCATTGTCTAGCCTTGCGTTGTCGTGCCTTAGCCTTGCTTCCCCTTGCCGTGCCGTTCCTTCCTTTACTCTTCCCTTTCCTTGCTTTCCCTTGCATTCCTTGCCTTCCGTTACTCTTTCCTTGCGTTGCCGTGCATTGCCTAGCCTTGCGTTATCGTGCATTAGCCTTACCTTGCCTGACCGTGCCTTGCCTTGCGTTACCCTTTCCTTGCTTTGCCGTGCATTGCCTAGCCGTGCGTTGTCGTGCCTTAGCCTTGTTTCACCTTGCCGTAGCCTTGCTTGCGTTGCCTTGCTTTACCTTGACTTCCTTGCCTTCCATTACTCTTTGCTTTCCTTCCGTGCATTGCCTAGCCTTGCGTTGTCGTGCCGTAGCCTATTTTTGACCTTGCCATAGCCTTGCTTGCGGTACCTTGCTTTGCCTTGCATTCCGTGCCTTCCGTTACTCTTTCCTTGCCTAGCCGTGCACTGCCTAGCCTTGCGTTGTCGTGCATTAGTCTTGCCTCGCCTGATGGTGCCTTGCCTTGCGTTACCCTTTCCTTGCCTTGCCGTGCATTGCCTAGCTTGCGTTGTCGTGCCTTAGCCTTGTTTCCCCTTGCCCTGCCGTTCCTTCCCTTACCCTTGCCTTGCCTTGCTTTCCCTTGCCTTCCTTGCCTTCCGTTACTCTTTGCTTGCCTTCCGTGCATTGCCTAGCCTTGCGTTGTCGTGCCTTAGCCTTGCTTCCCCTTGCCGTGCCGTTCCTTCCGTTACTCTTGCCTTGCCTTGCTTTCGCTTGCATTCCTTGCTTCCGTTACTCTTTCCTTGCCTTGCCGTGCATTGCCTAGCCTTGCGTTGTCGTGCATTAGACTTGCCTTGCCTCACCGTGCCTTGCCTTGCGTTACCCTTTCCTTGCCTTCCCGTGCATTGCCTACCTTGCGTTGTCGTGCCTTACCCTTGTTTCCCCTTGCCGTGCCATGCCTTTTGTTACACTTGCCTTGCCTTGCTTTGCCTTGCCTTCCTTTCCTTGTGTTACTCTTTCCTTGCCTAGACGTGCACTGCCTAGCCTTGCGTTGTCGTGCATTAGCCTTGCCTCGACTGACCGTGCCTTGCCTTACGTTACCCTTTCCTTGCCTTGCCGTGCATTGCCTAGCTTGCGTTGTCGTGCCTTAGCCTTGTTTCCCCTTGCCGTGCCGTTCCTTCCATTACCCTTGTCTTGCCTTGCTTTCCCTTGCCTTCCTTGCCTTCCGTTACTCTTTGCTTGCCTTCCGTGCATTGCCTAGCCTTGCGTTTTCGTGCCTTAGCCTTGCCTTGCCTCACCGTGCCTTGCCTTGCGTTACGATTTCCTTGCCTTGCCGTGCATTGCCTAGCATGGCGTTGTCGTGCCTCAGCCTTGCTTCCCCTTGCCGTGCCGTTCCTTCCGTTACTCTTGCCTTGCCTTGCTTTCCCTTGCATTCCTTGCCTTCCGTTATTCTTTCCTTGCCTTGCCGTGCATTGCCTACCTTGCGTTGTCGTGCCTTACCCTTGTTTCCCCTTGCCGTGCCATGCCTTTTGTTACACTTGCCTTGCCTTGCTTTGCCTTGCCTTCCTTGCCTTCTCTTACGCATTCCTTGCCTAGCCGTGCACTGCCAAGCCTTGCGTTGTCGTGCATTAGCCTTCCCTCGACTGACCGTGCCTGGCCTTGCGTTACCCTCTCCTTCCCTTGCCTTGCTTTGCCTAGCCGTGCGTTGTCGTGCATTAGCCTTGCCTTGCCTCACCGTGCCTTGCCTTGCGTTACCCTTTCCTTGCCTTGCCGTACTTTGCCTAGCCTTGCGTTGTCCTGCCTTAGCCTTGTTTCCCCTTACCGTGCCGTTCCTTCCGTTACCCTTGTCTTGCCTTGCTTTCCCTTGCCTTTCTTGCCTTCCGTTACTCTTTGCTTGCCTTCCGTGCTTTGCCTAGCCTTGCGTTTTCGTGCCTTAGCCTTTCCTTGCCTCACCGTGCCTTGCCTTGCGTTACCCTTTCCTTGCCTTGCCGTGCATTGCCTAGCCTTGCGTTGTCGTGCCTTAGCCTTGCTTCCCCTTGCCGTGCCGTTCCTTCCGTTACTCTTACCTTGCCTTGCTTTCCCTTGCCTTCCTTGCCTTCCGTTACTCTTTGCTTGCCTTCCGTGCATTGCCTAGCCTTGCGTTGTCGTGCCTTAGCCTTGCCTCGCCTGACCGTGACTTCCCTTGCGTTACCCTTTCCTTCCCTTGCCGTGCATTGCCTAGACGTGCGTTTTTGTGCATTAGCCTTGCCTTGCCTCACCGTGCCTTGCCTTGCGTTACCCTTTCCTTGCCTTGCCGTGCATTGCCTACCTTGCGTTGTCGTGCCTTACCCTGGTTTCCCCTTGCCGTGCCATGCCTTTTGTTACACTTGCCTTGCCTTGCTTTGCCTTGCCTTCCTTTCCTTCTGTTACTCTTTCCTTGCCTAGCCGTGCACTGCCTAGCCTTGCGTTGTCGTGCATTAGCTTTGCCTCGACTGACCGTGCCTTGCCTTGCGTTACCCTTTCCTTGCCTTGCCGTGCATTGCCTAGCTTGCGTTGTCGTGCCATAGCCTTGTTTCCCCTTGCCGTGCCGTTCCTTCCCTTACCCTTGTCTTGCCTTGCTTTCCCTTGCCTTTCTTGCCTTCCGTTACTCTTTGCTTACCTTCCGTGCATTGCCTAGCCTTGCGTTTTCGTGCCTTAGCCTTGCCTTGCCTCTCCGTGCCTTGCCTTGCGTTACCCTTTCCTTCCCTTGCCGTGCATTGCCTAGCCTTGCGTTGTCGTGCCTTAGCCTTGCTTCCCCTTGCCGTGCCGTTCCTTCCTTTACTCTTGCCTTTCCTTGCTTTCCCTTGCATTCCTTGCCTTCCGTTACTCTTTCCTTGCCTTGCCGTGCATTGCCTAGCCTTGCGTTGTCGTGCATTAGCCTTACCTTGCCTGACCGTGCCTTGCCTTGCGTTACCCTTTCCTTGCTTTGCCGTGCATTGCCTATCCGTGCGTTGTCGTGCCTTAGCCTTGTTTCACCTTGCCGTAGCCATGCTTGCGTTGCCTTGCTTTACCTTGCCTTCCTTGCCTTCCTTGCCTTCCGTTACTCTTTGCTTGCCTTCCGTGCATTGCGTAGCCTTGCGTTGTCGTGCCGTAGCCTTTTTTTGACCTTGCCATAGCCTTGCTTGCGTTACCTTGCTTTACCTTGCATTCCTTGCCTTCCGTTACTCTTTCCTTGCCTAGCCGTGCACTGCCTAGCCTTGCGTTGTCGTGCATTAGCCTTGCCTCGCCTGATCGTGCCTTGCCTTGCGTTACCCTTTCCTTGCCTTGCCGTGCATTGCCTAGCTTGCGTTGTCGTGCCTTAGCCTTGTTTCCCCTTGCCCTGCCGTTCCTTCCCTTACCCTTGCCTTGCCTTGCTTTCCCTTGCCTTCCTTGCCTTCCGTTACTCTTTGCTTGCCTTCCGTGCATTGCCTAGCCTTGCGTTGTCGTGCCTTAGCCTTGCTTCCCCTTGCCGTGCCGTTCCTTCCGTTACTCTTGCCTTGCCTTGCTTTCCCTTGCATTCCTTGCCTTCCGTTAATCTTTCCTTGCCTTGCCGTGCATTGCCTAGCCTTGCGTTGTCGTGCCTTAGCCTTGCCTCGCTTGACCGTGCCTTGCCTTGCGTTACCCTCTCCTTCCCTTGCCTTGCTTTGCCTAGCCGTGCGTTGTCGTGCATTAGCCTTGCCTTGCCTGACCGTGCCTTGCCTTGCGTTACCCTTTCCTTGCCTTGCCGTGCTTTGCCTAGCCTTGCGTTGTCGTGCCTTAGCCTTGTTTCCCCTTGCCGTGCCGTTCCTTCCCTTACCCTTAACTTGCCTTGCTTTCCCTTGCCTTCCTTGCCTTCCGTTGCTCCTTGCTTACCTTCCGTACATTGCCTAGCTTTGCGTTGTCGTGACTTAGCCTTGCCTCGCCTGACAGAGCCTTGCCTTGCTTTACCCTTTCCTTGCCTGGCCGTGCATTGCCTAGCCGTGCGTTGCCGTGCCTTAGCCTTGCCTTGTCTCACCGTCCCTTGCCTTGCGTTACCCTTTCCTTGCATTGCCGTGCTTTTCCTAGCCTTGCGTTGTCGTGCCTTAGCCTTGTTTCCCCTTGCCGTGCCGTTCCTTCCGTTACCCTTGCCTTGCCTTGCTTTCCCTTGCCTTCCTTGCCTTCCGTTACTCTTTGCTTGCCTTCCATGCATTGCCTATCCTTGCGTTGTCGTGCCTTAGCCTTGCCTCGCCTGACCGTGACTTCCCTTGCGTTACCTTTTCCTTGCCTTGCCGTGCATTGCCTAGACGTGCGTTGTTATGCATTAGACTTGCCTTGCCTCACCGTGCCTTGCCTTGCGTTACCCTTTCCTTGCCTTGCCGTGCATTGCCTACCTTGCGTTGTCGGGCCTTACCCTTGTTTCCCCTTGCCGTGCCATGCCTTTTGTTACACTTGCCTTGCCTTGCTTTGCCTTGCCTTCCTTTCCTTGTGTTACTCTTTCCTTGCCTAGACGTGCACTGCCTAGCCTTGCGTTGTCGTGCATTAGCCTTGCCTCGACTGACCGTGCCTTGCCTTACGTTACCCTTTCCTTGCCTTGCCGTGCATTGCCTAGCTTGCGTTGTCGTGCCTTAGCCTTGTTTTCCCTTGCCGTGCCGTTCCTTCCCTTACCCTTGTCTTGCCTTGCTTTCCCTTGCCTTCCTTGCCTTCCGTTACTCTTTGCTTGCCTTCCGTGCATTGCCTAGCCTTGCGTTTTCGTGCCTTAGCCTTGCCTTGCCTCACCGTGCCTTGCCTTGCGTTACGCTTTCCTTGCCTTGCCGTGCATTGCCTAGCCTTGCGTTGTCGTGCCTCAGCCTTGCTTCCCCTTGCCGTGCCGTTCCTTCCGTTACTCTTGCCTTGCCTTGCTTTCCCTTGCATTCCTTGCCTTCCGTTATTCTTTCCTTGCCTTGCCGTGCATTGCCTACCTTGCGTTGTCGTGCCTTACCCTTGTTTCCCCTTGCCGTGCCATGCCTTTTGTTACACTTGCCTTGCCTTGCTTTGCCTTGCCTTCCTTGCCTTCTCTTACGCATTCCTTGCCTAGCCGTGCACTGCCAAGCCTTGCGTTGTCGTGCATTAGCCTTCCCTCGACTGACCGTGCCTGGCCTTGCGTTACCCTCTCCTTCCCTTGCCTTGCTTTGCCTAGCCGTGCGTTGTCGTGCATTAGCCTTGCCTTGCCTCACCGTGCCTTGCCTTGCGTTACCCTTTCCTTGCCTTGCCGTACTTTGCCTAGCCTTGCGTTGTCCTGCCTTAGCCTTGTTTCCCCTTACCGTGCCGTTCCTTCCGTTACCCTTGTCTTGCCTTGCTTTCCCTTGCCTTTCTTGCCTTCCGTTACTCTTTGCTTGCCTTCCGTGCTTTGCCTAGCCTTGCGTTTTCGTGCCTTAGCCTTTCCTTGCCTCACCGTGCCTTGCCTTGCGTTACCCTTTCCTTGCCTTGCCGTGCATTGCCTAGCCTTGCGTTGTCGTGCCTTAGCCTTGCTTCCCCTTGCCGTGCCGTTCCTTCCGTTACTCTTACCTTGCCTTGCTTTCCCTTGCCTTCCTTGCCTTCCGTTACTCTTTCCTTGCCTTCCGTGCATTGCCTAGCCTTGCGTTGTCGTGCCTTAGCCCTGTTTCCCCTTGCCGTGCCGTTCCTTCCCTTACCCTTAACTTGCCTTGCTTTCCCTTGCCTTCCTTGCCTTCCGTTCCTCTTTGCTTGCCTTCCGTGCATTGCCTAGCCTTGCGTTTTCGTGCCTTAGCCTTGCCTCGCCTGACAGAGCCTTGCCTTGCGTTACCCTTTCCTTCCCTGGCCGTGCATTGCCTAGCCGTGCGTTGCCGTGCCTTAGCCTTGCCTTGTCTCACGGTGCCTTGTCTTGCGTTACCCTTTCCTTGCCTTGCCGTGCTTTGCCTAGCCTTGCGTTGTCGTGCCTTAGCCTTGTTTCCCCTTGCCGTGCCGTTCCTTCCGTTACCCTTGCCTTGCCTTGCTTTCCCTTGCCTTCCTTGCCTTCCGTTACTCTTTGCTTGCCTTCGCTGCATTGCCTAGCCTTGCGTTGTCGTGCCTTAGCCTTGCCTCGCCTGACCGTGCCTTCCCTTGCGTTACCTTTTCCTTGCCTTGCCGTGCATTGCCTTGACGTGCGTTATTGTGCATTAGCCTTGCCTTGCCTCACCGTGCCTTGCCTTGCGTTACCCTTTCCTTGCCTTGCCGTGCATTGCCTACCTTGCGTTGTCGTGCCTTACCCTGGTTTCCCCTTGCCGTGCCATGCCTTTTGTTACACTTGCCTTGCCTTGCTTTGCCTTGCCTTCCTTTCCTTCTGTTACTCTTTCCTTGCCTAGCCGTGCACTGCCTAGCCTTGCGTTGTCGTGCATTAGCTTTGCCTCGACTGACCGTGCCTTGCCTTGCGTTACCCTTTCCTTGCCTTGCCGTGCATTGCCTAGCTTGCGTTGTCGTGCCATAGCCTTGTTTCCCCTTGCCGTGCCGTTCCTTCCCTTACCCTTGTCTTGCCTTGCTTTCCCTTGCCTTTCTTGCCTTCCGTTACTCTTTGCTTACCTTCCGTGCATTGCCTAGCCTTGCGTTTTCGTGCCTTAGCCTTGCCTTGCCTCTCCGTGCCTTGCCTTGCGTTACCCTTTCCTTCCCTTGCCGTGCATTGCCTAGCCTTGCGTTGTCGTGCCTTAGCCTTGCTTCCTCTTGCCGTGCCGTTCCTTCCTTTACTCTTGCCTTTCCTTGCTTTCCCTTGCATTCCTTGCCTTCCGTTACTCTTTCCTTGCCTTGCCGTGCATTGCCTAGCCTTGCGTTGTCGTGCATTAGCCTTACCTTGCCTGACCGTGCCTTGCCTTGCGTTACCCTTTCCTTGCTTTGCCGTGCATTGCCTATCCGTGCGTTGTCGTGCCTTAGCCTTGTTTCACCTTGCCGTAGCCATGCTTGCGTTGCCTTGCTTTACCTTGCCTTCCTTGCCTTCCTTGCCTTCCGTTACTCTTTGCTTGCCTTCCGTGCATTGCGTAGCCTTGCGTTGTCGTGCCGTAGCCTTTTTTTGACCTTGCCATAGCCTTGCTTGCGTTACCTTGCTTTACCTTGCATTCCTTGCCTTCCGTTACTCTTTCCTTGCCTAGCCGTGCACTGCCTAGCCTTGCGTTGTCGTGCATTAGCCTTGCCTCGCCTGATCGTGCCTTGCCTTGCGTTACCCTTTCCTTGCCTTGCCGTGCATTGCCTAGCTTGCGTTGTCGTGCCTTAGCCTTGTTTCCCCTTGCCCTGCCGTTCCTTCCCTTACCCTTGCCTTGCCTTGCTTTCCCTTGCCTTCCTTGCCTTCCGTTACTCTTTGCTTGCCTTCCGTGCATTGCCTAGCCTTGCGTTGTCGTGCCTTAGCCTTGCTTCCCCTTGCCGTGCCGTTCCTTCCGTTACTCTTGCCTTGCCTTGCTTTCCCTTGCATTCCTTGCCTTCCGTTAATCTTTCCTTGCCTTGCCGTGCATTGCCTAGCCTTGCGTTGTCGTGCATTAGTCTTGCCTTGCCTAACCGTGCCTTGCCTTGCGTTACCCTTTCCTTGCCTTGCAGTGCATTGCCTAGCTTGCGTTGTCATGCCTTAGCCCTGTTTCCCCTTGCCGTGCCGTTCCTTCCCTTACCCTTAACTTGCCTTGCTTTCCCTTGCCTTCCTTGCCTTCCGTTACTCTTTGCTTACCTTCCGTGCATTGCCTAGCCTTGCGTTGTCGTGCATTAGCCTTGCCTCGCCTGACAGTGCCTTGCCTTGCGTTACCCTTTCCTTGCCTTGCCGCTCATTGCCTAGCCGTGCGTTGTCGTGCATTAGCCTTGCCTTGCCTCACCGTGCCTTGCCTTGCGTCACCCTTTCCTTGCCTTGCCGTGCATTACCTAGCTTGCGTTGTCGTGCCTTAGCCTTGTTTCCCCTTGCCGTGCCGTGCCTTTTGTTTCACTTGCCTTGCATTGCTTTGCCTTGCCTTCCTTTCCTTCTCTTACGCATTCCTTGCCTAGCCGTGCACTGCCAAGCCTTGCGTTGTCGTGCATTAGCCTTCCCTCGACTGACCGTGCCTGGCCTTGCGTTACCCTCTCCTTCCCTTGCCTTGCTTTGCCTAGCCGTGCGTTGTCGTGCATTAGCCTTGCCTTGCCTCGCCGTGCCTTGCCTTGCGTTACCCTTTCCTTGCCTTGCCGTGCTTTGCCTAGCCATGCGTTGTCGTGCCTTAGCCTTGTTTCCCCTTGCCATGCCGTTCCTTCCGTTACTCTTGCCTTGCCTTGCTTTGCCTTGCCTTCCTTTCCTTCTGTTACTCTTTCCTTGCCTAGCCGTGCACTGCCTAGCCTTGCGTTGTCGTGCATTAGCCTTGCCTCGACTGACCGTGCCTTGCCTTGCGTTACCCCTTCCTTGCCTTGCCGTGCATTGCCTAGCTTGCGTTGTCGTGCCTTAGCCTTGTTTCCCCTTGCCGTGCCGTTCCTTCCCTTACCCTTGTCTTGCCTTGCTTTCCCTTGCCTTTCTTGCCTTCCGTTACTCTTTGCTTACCTTCCGTGCATTGCCTAGCCTTGCGTTTTCGTGCCTTAGCCTTGCCTTGCCTCACCGTGCCTTGCCTTGCGTTACCCTTTCCTTCCCTTGCCGTGCATTGTCTAGCCTTGCGTTGTCGTGCCTTAGCCTTGCTTCCCCTTGCCGTGCCGTTCCTTCCTTTACTCTTCCCTTTCCTTGCTTTCCCTTGCATTCCTTGCCTTCCGTTACTCTTTCCTTGCCTTGCCGTGCATTGCCTAGCCTTGCGTTGTCGTGCATTAGCCTTACCTTGCCTGACCGTGCCTTGCCTTGCGTTACCCTTTCCTTGCTTTGCCGTGCATTGCCTAGCCGTGCGTTGTCGTGCCTTAGCCTTGTTTCACCTTGCCGTAGCCTTGCTTGCGTTGCCTTGCTTTACTTTGACTTCCTTGCCTTCCGTTACTCTTTGCTTTCCTTCCGTGCATTGCCTAGCCTTGCGTTGTCGTGCCGTAGCCTATTTTTGACCTTGCCATAGCCTTGCTTGCGGTACCTTGCTTTGCCTTGCATTCCGTGCCTTCCGTTACTCTTTCCTTGCCTAGCCGTGCACTGCCTAGCCTTGCGTTGTCGTACATTAGCCTTGCCTCGCCTGATGGTGCCTTGCCTTGCGTTACCCTTTCCTTGCCTTGCCGTGCATTGCCTAGCTTGCGTTGTCGTGCCTTAGCCTTGTTTCCCCTTGCCCTGCCGTTCCTTCCCTTACCCTTGCCTTGCCTTGCTTTCCCTTGCCTTCCTTGCCTTCCGTTACTCTTTGCTTGCCTTCCGTGCATTGCCTAGCCTTGCGTTGTCGTGCCTTAGCCTTGCTTCCCCTTGCCGTGCCGTTCCTTCCGTTACTCTTGCCTTGCCTTGCTTTCGCTTGCATTCCTTGCTTCCGTTACTCTTTCCTTGCCTTGCCGTGCATTGCCTAGCCTTGCGTTGTCGTGCATTAGTCTTGCCTTGCCTGACCGTGCCTTGCCTTGCGTTACCCTTTCCTTGCCTTCCCGTGCATTGCCTAGCTTGCGTTGTCATGCCTTAGCCCTGTTTCCCCTTGCCGTGCCGTTCCTTCCCTTACCCTTAACTTGCCTTGCTTTCCCTTGCCTTCCTTGCCTTCCGTTACTCTTTGCTTACCTTCCGTGCATTGCCTAGCCTTGCGTTGTCGTGCATTAGCCTTGCCTCGCCTGACAGTGCCTTGCCTTGCGTTACCCTTTCCTTGCCTTGCCGTGCATTGCCTACCTTGCGTTGTCGTGCCTTACCCTTGTTTCCCCTTGCCGTGCCGTGCCTTTTGTTACACTTGCCTTGCCTTGCTTTGCCTTGCCTTCCTTTCCTTCTGTTACTCTTTCCTTGCCTAGCCGTGCACTGCCTAGCCTTCCGTTGTCGTGCATTAGCCTTGCCTCGACTGACCGTGCCTTGCCTTGCGTTACCCTTTCCTTGCCTTGCCGTGCATTGCCTAGCCTTGCGTTGTCGTGCCTTAGCCTTGCTTCCCCTTGCCGTGCCGTTCCTTCCGTTACGCTTGCCTTGCCTTGCTTTCCCTTGCATTCCTTGCCTTCCGTTACTCTTTCCTTGTCTTGCCTTGCATTGCCTAGCCTTGCGTTGTCGTGCATTAGCCTTGACTTGCCTGACCGTGCCTTGCCTTGCGTTACCCTTTCCTTGCCTTGCCGTGCATTGCCTAGCTTGCGTTGTCATGCCTTAACCCTGTTTCCCCTTGCCGTGCCGTTCCTTCCCTTACCCTTAACTTGCCTTGCTTTCCCTTGCCTTCCTTGCCTTCCGTTACTCTTTGCTTACCTTCCGTGCATTGCCTAGACTTGCGTTGTCGTGCATTAGCCTTGACTTGCCTCACCGTGCCTTGCCTTGCGTTACCCTTTCCTTGCCTTGCCGTGCATTGCCTAGCCGTGCGTTGTCGTGCCTTACCCTTGTTTCCCCTTGCCGTACCGTGCCTTTTGTTTCACTTGCCTTGCATTGCTTTGCCTTTCCTTCCTTTCCATCTGTTACGCTTTCCTTGCCTAGGAGTGCACTGCCAAGCCTTGCGTTGTCGTGCATTAGCCTTGCCTCGACTGACCGTGCCTTGTCTTGCGTTACCCTTTCCTTGCCTTGCCGTGCATTGCCTAGACGTGCTTTGTTGTGCATTAGCCTTGCCTTGCCTCACCGTGCCTTGCCTTGCGTTACCCTTTCCTTGCCTTGCCGTGCATTGCCGAGCCTTGCGTTGTCGTGCCTTAGCCTTCCCCTTGCCGTGCCGTTCCTTCCGTTACTCTTGCCTTGCCTTGCTTTCCCTTCCATTCCTTGCCTTCCGTTACTCTTTCCTTGCCTTGCCGTGCATTGCCTAGCCTTGCGTTGTCGTGCATTAGCCTTGCCTTGCCTGACCGTGCCTTGCCTTGCGTTACCCTTTCCTTGCCTTGCCGTGCATTGCCTAGCTTGCGTTGTCATGCCTTAGCCCTGTTTCCCCTTGCCGTGCCGTTCCTTCCCTTACCCTTAACTTGCCTTGCTTTCCCTTGCCTTCCTTGCCTTCCGTTACTCTTTGCTTACCTTCCGTGCATTGCCTAGCCTTGCGTTGTCGTGCATTAGCCTTGCCTCGCCTGACAGTGCCTTGCGTTGCGTTACCCTTTCCTTGCCTTGCCGTGCATTGCCTAGCTTGCGTTGTCGTGCCTTAGCCTTGTTTCCCCTTGCCGTGCCGTGCCTTTTGTTTCACTTGCCTTGCATTGCTTTGCCTTGCCTTCCTTTCCTTCTCTTACGCATTCCTTGCCTAGCCGTGCACTGCCAAGCCTTGCGTTGTCGTGCATTAGCCTTCCCTCGACTGACCGTGCCTGGCCTTGCGTTACCCTCTCCTTCCCTTGCATTGCTTTGCCTAACCGTGCGTTGTCGTGCATTAGCCTTGCCTTGCCTCACCGTGCCTTGCCTTGCGTTACCCTTTCCTTGCCTTGCCGTGCTTTGCCTAGCCTTGCGTTGTCGTGCCTTAGCCTTGTTTCCCCTTGCCGTGCCGTTCCTTCCGTTACTCTTGCCTTGCCTTGCTTTCCCTTGCATTCCTTACATTCCGTTACTCTTTCCTTGCCTTGCCGTACATTGCCTAGCCTTCCGTTGTCGTGCATTAGCCTTGCCTTGCCTGACCGTGCCTTGCCTTGGGTTACCCTTTCCTTGCCTTGGCGTGCATTGAATAGTTTGCGTTGTCATGCCTTAGCCCTGTTTCCCCTTGCCGTGCCGTTCCTTCCCTTACCCTTAACTTGCCTTGGTTTCCCTTGCCTTCCTTGCCTTCCGTTCCTCTTTGCTTGCCTTCCGTGCATTGCCTAGCCTTGCGTTTTCGTGCCTTAGCCTTGCCTCGCCTGACAGAGCCTTGCCTTGCGTTACCCTTTCCTTCCCTGGCCGTGCATTGCCTAGCCGTGCGTTGCCGTGCCTTAGCCTTGCCTTGTCTCACGGTGCCTTGTCTTGCGTTACCCTTTCCTTGCCTTGCCGTGCTTTGCCTAGCCTTGCGTTGTCGTGCCTTAGCCTTGTTTCCCCTTGCCGTGCCGTTCCTTCCGTTACCCTTGCCTTGCCTTGCTTTCCCTTGCCTTCCTTGCCTTCCGTTACTCTTTGCTTGCCTTCGCTGCATTGCCTAGCCTTGCGTTGTCGTGCCTTAGCCTTGCCTCGCCTGACCGTGCCTTCCCTTGCGTTACCTTTTCCTTGCCTTGCCGTGCATTGCCTTGACGTGCGTTATTGTGCATTAGCCTTGCCTTGCCTCACCGTGCCTTGCCTTGCGTTACCCTTTCCTTGCCTTGCCGTGCATTGCCTACCTTGCGTTGTCGTGCCTTACCCTGGTTTCCCCTTGCCGTGCCATGCCTTTTGTTACACTTGCCTTGCCTTGCTTTGCCTTGCCTTCCTTTCCTTCTGTTACTCTTTCCTTGCCTAGCCGTGCACTGCCTAGCCTTGCGTTGTCGTGCATTAGCTTTGCCTCGACTGACCGTGCCTTGCCTTGCGTTACCCTTTCCTTGCCTTGCCGTGCATTGCCTAGCTTGCGTTGTCGTGCCATAGCCTTGTTTCCCCTTGCCGTGCCGTTCCTTCCCTTACCCTTGTCTTGCCTTGCTTTCCCTTGCCTTTCTTGCCTTCCGTTACTCTTTGCTTACCTTCCGTGCATTGCCTAGCCTTGCGTTTTCGTGCCTTAGCCTTGCCTTGCCTCTCCGTGCCTTGCCTTGTGTTACCCTTTCCTTCCCTTGCCGTGCATTGCCTAGCCTTGCGTTGTCGTGCCTTAGCCTTGCTTCCCCTTGCCGTGCCGTTCCTTCCTTTACTCTTGCCTTTCCTTGCTTTCCCTTGCATTCCTTGCCTTCCGTTACTCTTTCCTTGCCTTGCCGTGCATTGCCTAGCCTTGCGTTGTCGTGCATTAGCCTTACCTTGCCTGACCGTGCCTTGCCTTGCGTTACCCTTTCCTTGCTTTGCCGTGCATTGCCTATCCGTGCGTTGTCGTGCCTTAGCCTTGTTTCACCTTGCCGTAGCCATGCTTGCGTTGCCTTGCTTTACCTTGCCTTCCTTGCCTTCCTTGCCTTCCGTTACTCTTTGCTTGCCTTCCGTGCATTGCGTAGCCTTGCGTTGTCGTGCCGTAGCCTTTTTTTGACCTTGCCATAGCCTTGCTTGCGTTACCTTGCTTTACCTTGCATTCCTTGCCTTCCGTTACTCTTTCCTTGCCTAGCCGTGCACTGCCTAGCCTTGCGTTGTCGTGCATTAGCCTTGCCTCGCCTGATCGTGCCTTGCCTTGCGTTACCCTTTCCTTGCCTTGCCGTGCATTGCCTAGCTTGCGTTGTCGTGCCTTAGCCTTGTTTCCCCTTGCCCTGCCGTTCCTTCCCTTACCCTTGCCTTGCCTTGCTTTCCCTTGCCTTCCTTGCCTTCCGTTACTCTTTGCTTGCCTTCCGTGCATTGCCTAGCCTTGCGTTGTCGTGCCTTAGCCTTGCTTCCCCTTGCCGTGCCGTTCCTTCCGTTACTCTTGCCTTGCCTTGCTTTCCCTTGCATTCCTTGCCTTCCGTTAATCTTTCCTTGCCTTGCCGTGCATTGCCTAGCCTTGCGTTGTCGTGCATTAGTCTTGCCTTGCCTAACCGTGCCTTGCCTTGCGTTACCCTTTCCTTGCCTTGCAGTGCATTGCCTAGCTTGCGTTGTCATGCCTTAGCCCTGTTTCCCCTTGCCGTGCCGTTCCTTCCCTTACCCTTAACTTGCCTTGCTTTCCCTTGCCTTCCTTGCCTTCCGTTACTCTTTGCTTACCTTCCGTGCATTGCCTAGCCTTGCGTTGTCGTGCATTAGCCTTGCCTCGCCTGACAGTGCCTTGCCTTGCGTTACCCTTTCCTTGCCTTGCCGCTCATTGCCTAGCCGTGCGTTGTCGTGCATTAGCCTTGCTTTGCCTCACCGTGCCTTGCCTTGCGTCACCCTTTCCTTGCCTTGCCGTGCATTACCTAGCTTGCGTTGTCGTGCCTTAGCCTTGTTTCCCCTTGCCGTGCCGTGCCTTTTGTTTCACTTGCCTTGCATTGCTTTGCCTTGCCTTCCTTTCCTTCTCTTACGCATTCCTTGCCTAGCCGTGCACTGCCAAGCCTTGCGTTGTCGTGCATTAGCCTTCCCTCGACTGACCGTGCCTGGCCTTGCGTTACCCTCTCCTTCCCTTGCCTTGCTTTGCCTAGCCGTGCGTTGTCGTGCATTAGCCTTGCCTTGCCTCGCCGTGCCTTGCCTTGCGTTACCCTTTCCTTGCCTTGCCGTGCTTTGCCTAGCCATGCGTTGTCGTGCCTTAGCCTTGTTTCCCCTTGCCATGCCGTTCCTTCCGTTACTCTTGCCTTGCCTTGCTTTGCCTTGCCTTCCTTTCCTTCTGTTACTCTTTCCTTGCCTAGCCGTGCACTGCCTAGCCTTGCGTTGTCGTGCATTAGCCTTGCCTCGACTGACCGTGCCTTGCCTTGCGTTACCCCTTCCTTGCCTTGCCGTGCATTGCCTAGCTTGCGTTGTCGTGCCTTAGCCTTGTTTCCCCTTGCCGTGCCGTTCCTTCCCTTACCCTTGTCTTGCCTTGCTTTCCCTTGCCTTTCTTGCCTTCCGTTACTCTTTGCTTACCTTCCGTGCATTGCCTAGCCTTGCGTTTTCGTGCCTTAGCCTTGCCTTGCCTCACCGTGCCTTGCCTTGCGTTACCCTTTCCTTCCCTTGCCGTGCATTGTCTAGCCTTGCGTTGTCGTGCCTTAGCCTTGCTTCCCCTTGCCGTGCCGTTCCTTCCTTTACTCTTCCCTTTCCTTGCTTTCCCTTGCATTCCTTGCCTTCCGTTACTCTTTCCTTGCCTTGCCGTGCATTGCCTAGCCTTGCGTTGTCGTGCATTAGCCTTACCTTGCCTGACCGTGCCTTGCCTTGCGTTACCCTTTCCTTGCTTTGCCGTGCATTGCCTAGCCGTGCGTTGTCGTGCCTTAGCCTTGTTTCACCTTGCCGTAGCCTTGCTTGCGTTGCCTTGCTTTACCTTGACTTCCTTGCCTTCCGTTACTCTTTGCTTTCCTTCCGTGCATTGCCTAGCCTTGCGTTGTCGTGCCGTAGCCTATTTTTGACCTTGCCATAGCCTTGCTTGCGGTACCTTGCTTTGCCTTGCATTCCGTGCCTTCCGTTACTCTTTCCTTGCCTAGCCGTGCACTGCCTAGCCTTGCGTTGTCGTGCATTAGCCTTGCCTCGCCTGATGGTGCCTTGCCTTGCGTTACCCTTTCCTTGCCTTGCCGTGCATTGCCTAGCCTTGCGTTGTCGTGCCTTAGCCTTGCTTCCCCTTGCCGTGCCGTTCCTTCCGTTACTCTTACCTTGCCTTGCTTTCCCTTGCCTTCCTTGCCTTCCGTTACTCTTTGCTTGCCTTCCGTGCATTGCCTAGCCTTGCGTTGTCGTGCCTTAGCCTTGCCTCGCCTGACCGTGACTTCCCTTGGGTTACCCTTTCCTTCCCTTGCCGTGCATTGCCTAGACGTGCGTTGTTGTGCATTAGCCTTGCCTTGCCTCACCGTGCCTTGCCTTGCTTTACCCTTTCCTTGCCTTGCCGTGCATTGCCTACCTTGCGTTGTCGTGCCTTAGCCTTGTTTCCCCTTGCCGTGCCGTGCCTTTTGTTTCACTTGCCTTGCATTGCTTTGCCTTGCCTTCCTTTCCTTCTCTTACGCATTCCTTGCCTAGCCGTGCACTGCCAAGCCTTGCGTTGTCGTGCATTAGCCTTCCCTCGACTGACCGTGCCTGGCCTTGCGTTACCCTCTCCTTCCCTTGCATTGCTTTGCCTAACCGTGCGTTGTCGTGCATTAGCCTTGCCTTGCCTCACCGTGCCTTGCCTTGCGTTACCCTTTCCTTGCCTTGCCGTGCTTTGCCTAGCCTTGCGTTGTCGTGCCTTAGCCTTGTTTCCCCTTGCCGTGCCGTTCCTTCCGTTACTCTTGCCTTGCCTTGCTTTCCCTTGCATTCCTTACATTCCGTTACTCTTTCCTTGCCTTGCCGTACATTGCCTAGCCTTCCGTTGTCGTGCATTAGCCTTGCCTTGCCTGACCGTGCCTTGCCTTGGGTTACCCTTTCCTTGCCTTGGCGTGCATTGAATAGTTTGCGTTGTCATGCCTTAGCCCTGTTTCCCCTTGCCGTGCCGTTCCTTCCCTTACCCTTAACTTGCCTTGGTTTCCCTTGCCTTCCTTGCCTTCCGTTCCTCTTTGCTTGCCTTCCGTGCATTGCCTAGCCTTGCGTTTTCGTGCCTTAGCCTTGCCTCGCCTGACAGAGCCTTGCCTTGCGTTACCCTTTCCTTCCCTGGCCGTGCATTGCCTAGCCGTGCGTTGCCGTGCCTTAGCCTTGCCTTGTCTCACGGTGCCTTGTCTTGCGTTACCCTTTCCTTGCCTTGCCGTGCTTTGCCTAGCCTTGCGTTGTCGTGCCTTAGCCTTGTTTCCCCTTGCCGTGCCGTTCCTTCCGTTACCCTTGCCTTGCCTTGCTTTCCCTTGCCTTCCTTGCCTTCCGTTACTCTTTGCTTGCCTTCGCTGCATTGCCTAGCCTTGCGTTGTCGTGCCTTAGCCTTGCCTCGCCTGACCGTGCCTTCCCTTGCGTTACCTTTTCCTTGCCTTGCCGTGCATTGCCTTGACGTGCGTTATTGTGCATTAGCCTTGCCTTGCCTCACCGTGCCTTGCCTTGCGTTACCCTTTCCTTGCCTTGCCGTGCATTGCCTACCTTGCGTTGTCGTGCCTTACCCTGGTTTCCCCTTGCCGTGCCATGCCTTTTGTTACACTTGCCTTGCCTTGCTTTGCCTTGCCTTCCTTTCCTTCTGTTACTCTTTCCTTGCCTAGCCGTGCACTGCCTAGCCTTGCGTTGTCGTGCATTAGCTTTGCCTCGACTGACCGTGCCTTGCCTTGCGTTACCCTTTCCTTGCCTTGCCGTGCATTGCCTAGCTTGCGTTGTCGTGCCATAGCCTTGTTTCCCCTTGCCGTGCCGTTCCTTCCCTTACCCTTGTCTTGCCTTGCTTTCCCTTGCCTTTCTTGCCTTCCGTTACTCTTTGCTTACCTTCCGTGCATTGCCTAGCCTTGCGTTTTCGTGCCTTAGCCTTGCCTTGCCTCTCCGTGCCTTGCCTTGTGTTACCCTTTCCTTCCCTTGCCGTGCATTGCCTAGCCTTGCGTTGTCGTGCCTTAGCCTTGCTTCCCCTTGCCGTGCCGTTCCTTCCTTTACTCTTGCCTTTCCTTGCTTTCCCTTGCATTCCTTGCCTTCCGTTACTCTTTCCTTGCCTTGCCGTGCATTGCCTAGCCTTGCGTTGTCGTGCATTAGCCTTACCTTGCCTGACCGTGCCTTGCCTTGCGTTACCCTTTCCTTGCTTTGCCGTGCATTGCCTATCCGTGCGTTGTCGTGCCTTAGCCTTGTTTCACCTTGCCGTAGCCATGCTTGCGTTGCCTTGCTTTACCTTGCCTTCCTTGCCTTCCTTGCCTTCCGTTACTCTTTGCTTGCCTTCCGTGCATTGCGTAGCCTTGCGTTGTCGTGCCGTAGCCTTTTTTTGACCTTGCCATAGCCTTGCTTGCGTTACCTTGCTTTACCTTGCATTCCTTGCCTTCCGTTACTCTTTCCTTGCCTAGCCGTGCACTGCCTAGCCTTGCGTTGTCGTGCATTAGCCTTGCCTCGCCTGATCGTGCCTTGCCTTGCGTTACCCTTTCCTTGCCTTGCCGTGCATTGCCTAGCTTGCGTTGTCGTGCCTTAGCCTTGTTTCCCCTTGCCCTGCCGTTCCTTCCCTTACCCTTGCCTTGCCTTGCTTTCCCTTGCCTTCCTTGCCTTCCGTTACTCTTTGCTTGCCTTCCGTGCATTGCCTAGCCTTGCGTTGTCGTGCCTTAGCCTTGCTTCCCCTTGCCGTGCCGTTCCTTCCGTTACTCTTGCCTTGCCTTGCTTTCCCTTGCATTCCTTGCCTTCCGTTAATCTTTCCTTGCCTTGCCGTGCATTGCCTAGCCTTGCGTTGTCGTGCATTAGTCTTGCCTTGCCTAACCGTGCCTTGCCTTGCGTTACCCTTTCCTTGCCTTGCAGTGCATTGCCTAGCTTGCGTTGTCATGCCTTAGCCCTGTTTCCCCTTGCCGTGCCGTTCCTTCCCTTACCCTTAACTTGCCTTGCTTTCCCTTGCCTTCCTTGCCTTCCGTTACTCTTTGCTTACCTTCCGTGCATTGCCTAGCCTTGCGTTGTCGTGCATTAGCCTTGCCTCGCCTGACAGTGCCTTGCCTTGCGTTACCCTTTCCTTGCCTTGCCGCTCATTGCCTAGCCGTGCGTTGTCGTGCATTAGCCTTGCCTTGCCTCACCGTGCCTTGCCTTGCGTCACCCTTTCCTTGCCTTGCCGTGCATTACCTAGCTTGCGTTGTCGTGCCTTAGCCTTGTTTCCCCTTGCCGTGCCGTGCCTTTTGTTTCACTTGCCTTGCATTGCTTTGCCTTGCCTTCCTTTCCTTCTCTTACGCATTCCTTGCCTAGCCGTGCACTGCCAAGCCTTGCGTTGTCGTGCATTAGCCTTCCCTCGACTGACCGTGCCTGGCCTTGCGTTACCCTCTCCTTCCCTTGCCTTGCTTTGCCTAGCCGTGCGTTGTCGTGCATTAGCCTTGCCTTGCCTCGCCGTGCCTTGCCTTGCGTTACCCTTTCCTTGCCTTGCCGTGCTTTGCCTAGCCATGCGTTGTCGTGCCTTAGCCTTGTTTCCCCTTGCCATGCCGTTCCTTCCGTTACTCTTGCCTTGCCTTGCTTTGCCTTGCCTTCCTTTCCTTCTGTTACTCTTTCCTTGCCTAGCCGTGCACTGCCTAGCCTTGCGTTGTCGTGCATTAGCCTTGCCTCGACTGACCGTGCCTTGCCTTGCGTTACCCCTTCCTTGCCTTGCCGTGCATTGCCTAGCTTGCGTTGTCGTGCCTTAGCCTTGTTTCCCCTTGCCGTGCCGTTCCTTCCCTTACCCTTGTCTTGCCTTGCTTTCCCTTGCCTTTCTTGCCTTCCGTTACTCTTTGCTTACCTTCCGTGCATTGCCTAGCCTTGCGTTTTCGTGCCTTAGCCTTGCCTTGCCTCACCGTGCCTTGCCTTGCGTTACCCTTTCCTTCCCTTGCCGTGCATTGTCTAGCCTTGCGTTGTCGTGCCTTAGCCTTGCTTCCCCTTGCCGTGCCGTTCCTTCCTTTACTCTTCCCTTTCCTTGCTTTCCCTTGCATTCCTTGCCTTCCGTTACTCTTTCCTTGCCTTGCCGTGCATTGCCTAGCCTTGCGTTGTCGTGCATTAGCCTTACCTTGCCTGACCGTGCCTTGCCTTGCGTTACCCTTTCCTTGCTTTGCCGTGCATTGCCTAGCCGTGCGTTGTCGTGCCTTAGCCTTGTTTCACCTTGCCGTAGCCTTGCTTGCGTTGCCTTGCTTTACCTTGACTTCCTTGCCTTCCGTTACTCTTTGCTTTCCTTCCGTGCATTGCCTAGCCTTGCGTTGTCGTGCCGTAGCCTATTTTTGACCTTGCCATAGCCTTGCTTGCGGTACCTTGCTTTGCCTTGCATTCCGTGCCTTCCGTTACTCTTTCCTTGCCTAGCCGTGCACTGCCTAGCCTTGCGTTGTCGTGCATTAGCCTTGCCTCGCCTGATGGTGCCTTGCCTTGCGTTACCCTTTCCTTGCCTTGCCGTGCATTGCCTAGCCTTGCGTTGTCGTGCCTTAGCCTTGCTTCCCCTTGCCGTGCCGTTCCTTCCGTTACTCTTACCTTGCCTTGCTTTCCCTTGCCTTCCTTGCCTTCCGTTACTCTTTGCTTGCCTTCCGTGCATTGCCTAGCCTTGCGTTGTCGTGCCTTAGCCTTGCCTCGCCTGACCGTGACTTCCCTTGGGTTACCCTTTCCTTCCCTTGCCGTGCATTGCCTAGACGTGCGTTGTTGTGCATTAGCCTTGCCTTGCCTCACCGTGCCTTGCCTTGCTTTACCCTTTCCTTGCCTTGCCGTGCATTGCCTACCTTGCGTTGTCGTGCCTTACCCTTGTTTCCCCTTGCCGTGCCGTGCCTTTTGTTACACTTGCCTTGCCTTACTTTGCCTTGCCTTCCTTTCCTTCTGTTACTCTTTCCTTGCCTAGCCGTGCACTGCCTAGCCTTGCGTTGTCGTGCATTAGCCTTGCCTCGACTGACAGTGCCTTGCCTTGCGTTACCCTTTCCTTGCCTTGCCGTGCATTGGCTAGCTTGCGTTGTCGTGCCTTAGCCTTATTTCCCCTTGCCGTGCCGTACCGTTTGTTACACTTGCCTTGCCTTGCTTTGCCTTGCCTTCCTATCCTTCCGTTACTCTTTCCTTGCCTAGCCGTGCACTGCCTAGCCTTGCGTTGTCGTGCATTAGTCTTGCCTCGCCTGATCGTGCCTTGCCTTGCGTTACCCTTCCCTTGCCTTGCCGTGCATTGCCCAGCTTGCGTTGTCGTGCCTTAGCCTTGTTTCCCCTTGCCCTGCCGTTCCTTCCGTTACCCTTGCCTTGCCTTGCTTTCCCTTGCCTTCCTTGCCTTCCGTTACTCTTTGCTTGCCTTCCGTGCATTTCTTAGCCTTGCGTTTTCGTGCCTTAGCCTTGCCTTGCCTCACCGTGCCTTGCCTTGCGTTACCCTTTCCTTGCCTTCCCGTGCATTGCCTAGCCTTGCGTTGTCGTGCCTTAGCCTTGCTTCCCCTTGCCGTGCCGTTCCTTCCGTTACTCTTGCCTTGCCTTGCTTTCACTTGCATTCCTTGCCTTCCGTTACTCTTTCCTTGCCTTGCCGTGCATTGCCTAGCCTTGCGTTGTCGTGCATTAGCCTTGCCTTGCCTGACCGTGCCTTGCCTTGCGTTACCCTTTCCTTGCCTTGCCGTGCATTGCCTAGCTTGCGTTGTCGTGCCTTAGCCTTGTTTCCCCTTGCCGTGCCGTTCCTTACCTTACCCTTAACTTGCCTTGCTTTCCCTTGCCTTCCTTGCCTTCCGTTACTCTTTGCTTACCTTCCGTGCCTTGCCTAGCCTTGCGTTGTCGTGCCTTACCCTTTCCTCGCCTGACAGAGCCTTGCCTTGCGTTACCCTTTCCTTGCCTTGCCGTGCATTGCCTAGCTTGCGTTGTCGTGACTTAGCCTTGTTTCCCCTTGCCGTGCCGTGCCTTTTGTTACACTTGCCTTGCCTTGCTTTGCCTTGCCTTCCATTCCTTCCGTTACTCGTTCTTTGCCTAGCCGTGCACTGCCTAGCCTTGCGTTGTCGTGCATTAGCCTTGCTTTGCCTGACCGTGCCTTACCTTGCGTTACCCTTTCCTTGCCTTGCCGTGCATTGCCTAGATTGCGTTGTCGTGCCTTAGCCTTGTTTCCCCTTGCCCTGCCGTTCCTTCCCTTACCCTTGCCTTGCCTTGCTTTCCCTTGCCTTCCTTGCCTTCCGTTACTCTTTGCTTGCCTTCCGTGCATTGCCTAGCCTTGCGTTTTCGTGCCTTAGCCTTGCCTTGCCTCACCGTGCCTTGCCTTGCGTTACCCTTTCCTTGCCTTGCCGTGCATTGCCTAGCCTTGCGTTGTCGTGCCTTAGCCTTGCTTCCCCTTGCCGTGCCGTTCCTTCCGTTACTCTTGCCTTGCCTTGCTTTCCCTTGCATTCCTTGCCTTCCGTTACTCTTTCCTTGCCTTGCCGTGCATTGCCTAGCCTTGCATTGTCGTGCATTAGCCTTGCCTTGCCTGACCGTGCCTTGCCTTGCGTTACCCTTTCCTTGCCTTGCCGTGCACTACCTAGCTTGCATTGTCGTGCCTTAGCCTTGTTTCCCCTTGCCGTGCCGTGCCTTTTGTTTCACTTGCCTTGCCTTGCTTTGCCTTGCCTTCCATTCCTTCTCTTACGCATTCGTTGCCTAGCCGTGCACTGCCAAGCCTTGCGTTGTCGTGCATTAGCCTTCCCTCGACAGACCGTGCCTGGCCTTGCGTTACCCTCTCCTTCCCTTGCATTGCTTTGCCTAACAGTGCGTTGTCGTGCATTAGCCTTGCCTTCCCTCACCGTGCCTTGCCTTGCGTTACCCTTTCCTTGCCTTCCCGTGCTTCGCCTAGCCTTGCGTTGTCGTGCCTTAGCCTTGTTTCCCCTTGCCGTGCCGTTCCTTCCGTTACTCTTGCCTTGCCTTGCTTTCCCTTGCATTCCTTACATTCCGTTACTCTTTCCTTGCCTTGCCGTGCATTGCCTAGCCTTCCGTTGTCGTGCATTAGCATTGCATTTCCTGACCGTGCCTTGCCTTGCGTTACCCTTTCCTTGCCTTGCCGTGCATTGCCTAGCTTGCGTTGTCGTGCCTTAGCCTTGTTTCCCCTTGCCGTGCCGTTCCTTACCTTACCCTTAACTTGCCTTGCTTTCCCTTGCCTTCCTTGCCTTCCGTTACTCTTTGCTTACCTTCCGTGCATTGCCTAGCCTTGCGTTGTCGTGCCTTAGCCTTGCCTCGCCTGACAGAGCCTTGCCTTGCGTTACCCTTTCCTTGCCTTGCCGTGCATTTCCTAGCTTGCGTTGTCGTGCCTTAGCCTTGTTTCCCCTTGCCTTGCCGTTCCTTCCCTTACTCTTAACTTTCCTTGCTTTCCCTTGCCTTCCTTGCCTTCCGTTACTCTTTGCTTACCTTCCGTGCATTGCCTAGCCTTGCGTTGTCGTGCCTTAGCCTTGCCTCGGTTGACCGTGCCTTGCCTTGCGTTACCCTCTCCTTCCCTTGCCTTGCTTTGCATAGCCGTGCGTTGTCGTGCATTAGCCTTGCCTTGCCTCACCGTGCCTTGCGTTGCGTTACCCTTTCCTTGCCTTGCCGTGCTTTGCCTATCCTTGCGTTTTCGTGCCTTAGCCTTGTTTCCCCTTGCCGTGCCGTTCCTTCCCTTACCCTTAACTTGCCTTGCTTTCCCTTGCCTTCCTTGCCTTCCGTTACTCTTTGCTTGCCTTCCCTGCATTGCCTAGCCTTGCGTTGTCGTGCCTTAGCCTTGCCTCGCCTGAGCGTGACTTCCCTTGCGTTACCTTTTCCTTGCCTTGCCGTGCATTGCCTAGCCTTCCGTTGTCGTGCATTAGCCTTGCATTTCCAGACCGTGCCTTGCCTTGCGTTACCCTTTCCTTGCCTTGCCGTGCATTGCCTACCTTGCGTTGTCGTGCCTTACCCTTGTTTCCCCTTGCCCTGCCATGCCTTTTGTTACACTTGCCTTGCCTTGCTTTGCCTTGCCTTCCATTCCTTCTGTTACTCTTTCCTTGCCTAGCCGTGCACTGCCTAGCCTTGCGTTGTCGTGCATTAGCCTTGCCTTGCCTGACCGTGCCTTGCCTTGCGTTACTCTTTCTTTGCCTTGCCGTGCATTACCTAGCTTGCGTTGTCGTGCCTTAGCCTTGTTTCCCCTTGCCGTGCCGTTCCTTCCGTTACCCTTGCCTTGCCTTGCTTTCCCTTGCCTTTCTTGCCTTCCGTTACTCTTTGCTTGCCTTCCGTGCTTTGCCTAGCCTTGCGTTTTCGTGCCTTAGCCTTTCCTTGCCTCACCGTGCCTTGCCTTGCGTTACCCTTTCCTTGCCTTGCCGTGCATTGCCTAGCCTTGCGTTGTCGTGCCTTAGCCTTGCTTCCCCTTGCCGTGCCTTTCCTTCAGTTACTCTTACCTTGCCTTGCTTTCCCTTGCCTTCCTTGCCTTCCGTTACTCTTTGCTTGGCTTCCGTGCATTGCCTAGCCTTGCGTTGTCGTGCCTTAGCCTTGCCTCGCCTGACCGTGACTTCCCTTGCGTTACCCTTTCTTTCCCTTGCCGTGCATTGTCTAGACGTGCGTTGTTGTGCATTAGCCTTGCCTTGCCTCACCGTGCCTTGCCTTGCTTTACCCTTTCCTTGCCTTGCCGTGCATTGCCTACCTTGCGTTGTCGTGCCTTACCCTTGTTTCCCCTTGCCGTGCCGTGCCTTTTGTTACACTTGCCTTGCCTTACTTTGCCTTGCCTTCCTTTCCTTCTGTTACTCTTTCCTTGCCTAGCCGTGCACTGCCTAGCCTTGCGTTGTCGTGCATTAGCCTTGCCTCGACTGACAGTGCCTTGCGTTGCGTTACCCTTTCCTTGCCTTGCCGTGCATTGGCTAGCTTGCGTTGTCGTGCCTTAGCCTTATTTCCCCTTGCCGTGCCGTGCCGTTTGTTACACTTGCCTTGCCTTGCTTTGCCTTGCCTTCCTATCCTTCCGTTACTCTTTCCTTGCCTAGCCGTGCACTGCCTAGCCTTGCGTTGTCGTGCATTAGTCTTGCCTCGTCTGATCGTGCCTTGCCTTCCGTTACCCTTTCCTTGCCTTGCCGTGCATTGCCTAGATTGCGTTGTCGTGCCTTAGCCTTGTTTCCCCTTGCCCTGCCGTTCCTTCCCTTACCCTTGCCTTCCTTGCTTTCCCTTGCCTTCCTTGCCTTCCGTTACTCTTTGCTTGCCTTCCGTGCATTGCCTAGCCTTGCGTTTTCGTGCCTTAGCCTTGCCTTGCCTCACCGTGCCTTGCCTTGCGTTACCCTTTCCTTGCCTTCCCGTGCATTGCCTAGCCTTGCGTTGTCGTGCCTTAGCCTTGCTTCCCCTTGCCGTGCCGTTCCTTCCGTTACTCTTGCCTTGCCTTGCTTTCCCTTGCATTCCTTGCCTTCCGTTACTCTTTCCTTGCCTTGCCGTGCATTGCCTAGCCTTGCGTTGTCGTGCATTAGCCTTGCCTTGCCTGACCGTGCCTTGCCTTGCGTTACCCTTTCCTTGCCTTGCCGTGCACTACCTAGCTTGCATTGTCGTGCCTTAGCCTTGTTTCCCCTTGCCGTGCCGTGCCTTTTGTTTCACTTGCCTTGCCTTGCTTTGCCTTGCCTTCCATTCCTTCTCTTACGCATTCCTTGCCTAGCCGTGCACTGCCAAGCCTTGCGTTGTCGTGCATTAGCCTTCCCCTCGACAGACCGTGCCTGGCCTTGCGTTACCCTCTCCTTCCCTTGCATTGCTTTGCCTAACAGTGCGTTGTCGTGCATTAGCCTTGCCTTCCCTCACCGTTCCTTGCCTTGCGTTACCCTTTCCTTGCCTTCCCGTGCTTCGCCTAGCCTTGCGTTGTCGTGCCTTAGCCTTGTTTCCCCTTGCCGTGCCGTTCCTTCCGTTACTCTTGCCTTGCCTTGCTTTCCCTTGCATTCCTTACATTCCGTTACTCTTTCCTTGCCTTGCCGTGCATTGCCTAGCCTTCCGTTGTCGTGCATTAGCCTTGCATTTCCTGACCGTGCCTTGCCTTGCGTTACCCTTTCCTTGCCTTGCCGTGCATTGCCTAGCTTGCGTTGTCGTGCCTTAGCCTTGTTTCCCCTTGCCGTGCCGTTCCTTACCTTACCCTTAACTTGCCTTGCTTTCCCTTGCCTTCCTTGCCTTCCGTTACTCTTTGCTTACCTTCCGTGCATTGCCTAGCCTTGCGTTGTCGTGCCTTAGCCTTGCCTCGCCTGACAGAGCCTTGCCTTGCGTTACCCTTTCCTTGCCTTGCCGTGCATTTCCTAGCTTGCGTTGTCGTGCCTTAGCCTTGTTTCCCCTTGACGTGCCGTGCCTTTTGTTACACTTGCCTTGCCTTGCTTTGCCTTGCCTTCCATTCCTTCCGTTACTCGTTCCTTGCCTAGCCGTGCACTGCCTAGCATTGCGTTGTCGTGCATTAGCCTTGCCTTGCCTGACCGTGCCTGGCCTTGCGTTACCCTTTCCTTGCCTTGCCGTGCTTTGCCTAGCTTGCGTTGTCGTGCCTTAGCCTTGTTTCCCCTTGCCTTGCCGTTCCTTCCCTTACTCTTAACTTTCCTTGCTTTCCCTTGCCTTCCTTGCCTTCCGTTACTCTTTGCTTACCTTCCGTGCATTGCCTAGCCTTGCGTTGTCGTGCCTTAGCCTTGCCTCGGTTGACCGTGCCTTGCCTTGCGTTACCCTCTCCTTCCCTTGCCTTGCTTTGCCTAGCCGTGCGTTGTCGTGCATTAGCCTTGCCTTGCCTCACCGTGCCTTGCCTTGCGTTACCCTTTCCTTGCCTTGCCGTGCTTTGCCTAGCCTTGCGTTGTCGTGCCTTAGCCTTGTTTCCCCTTGCCGTGCCGTTCCTTCCCTTACCCTTAACTTGCCTTGCTTTCCCTTGCCTTCCTTGCCTTCCGTTGCTCTTTGCTTACCTTCCGTGCATTGCCTAGCCTTGCGTTGTCGTGACTTAGCCTTGCCTCGCCTGACAGAGCCTTGCCTTGCGTTACCCTTTCCTTGCCTGGCCGTGCATTGCCTAGCCGTGCGTTGCCGTGCCTTAGCCTTGCCTTGTCTCACCGTCCCTTGCCTTGCGTTACCCCCTTGCCTTGCCGTTAGCCTTGCCCGTGCCTTAACCTTGTTTCCCTTGCCGTTCCTTCCCTTACCCTTGTCTTGCCTTGCTTTCCCTTGCCTTACTTGCATTCCGTTACTCTTTGCTTGCCTTCCGTGCATTGCCTAGCCTTGCGTTTTCGTGCCTTAGCCTTGCCTTGCCTCACCGTGCCTTGCCTTGCGTTACCCTTTCCTTACCTTGCCGTGCATTGCCTAGCCGTGAGTTGCCGTGCCTTAGCCTTGTTTCCCCTTGCCGAGCCGTTCCTTCCGTTAACTCTTGCCTTGCCTTGCTTTCCCTTGCCTTCCTTGCCTTCCGTTACTCTTTGCTTGCCTTCCGTGCATTGCCTAGCCTTGCGTTGTCGTGCCTTAGCCTTGCCTCGCCTGACCGTGACTTCCCTTGCGTTACCCTTTCCTTGCCTTGCCGTGCATTGCCTAGACGTGCGTTGTTGTGCATTAGCCTTGCCTTGCCTCACCGTGCCTTGCCTTGCGTTACCCTTTCCTTGCCTTGCCGTGCATTGCCTAGCTTGCGTTGTCGTGCCTTACCCTTGTTTCCCCTTGCCGTGCCGTGCCTTTTTTTCACTTGCCTTGCACTGCTTTGCCTTGCCTTCCTTTCCTTCTGTTACTCTTTCCGTGCCTAGCCGTGCACTGCCAAGCCTTGCGTTGTCGTGCATTAGCCTTGCCTCAACTGACCGTGCCTTGCCTTGCGTTACCCTTTCCTTGCCTTGCCGTGCATTGCCTAGCTTGCGTTGTCGTGCCTTAGCCTTGTTTCCCCTTGCGGTGCCTTTCCTTCCCTTACTCTTGCCTTGCCTTGCTTTCCCTTGCCTTCCTTGCCTTCCGTTACTCTTTGCTTGCCTTCCGTGCATTGCCTAGCCTTGCGTTGTCGTGCCTTAGCCTTGCCTCGCTTGACCGTGCCTTGCCTTGCGTTACCCTTTCCTTGCCTTGCCGTGCATTGCCTAGCCTTGCGTTGTCGTGCCTTAGTCTTGCTTCCCCTTGCCGTGCCGTTCCTTCCGTTACTCTTGCCTTGCTTTGCTTTCCCTTATTCCTTGCCTTCCGCCGCCTTGCCGTGCATTGCCTAGCCTTGCGTTGTGCATTAGCCTTGCCTTGCCTGACCGTGCCTTGCCTTGCGTTACCCTTTCCTTGCCTTGCCGTGCATTGCCTAGCTTGCGTTGTCATGCCTTAGCCCTGTTTCCCCTTGCCGTGCCGTTCCTTCCCTTACCCTTAACTTGCCTTGCTTTCCCTTTCCCTTGCCTTGCGTTACCCTTTCCTTGCCTTGCCGTGCATTGCCTAGCTTGCGTTGTCGTGCCTTAGCCTTGTTTCCCCTTGCCGTGCCGTTCCTTCCCTTACCCTTGCCTTGCCTTGCTTTCCCTTGCCTTTCTTGCCTTCCGTTACTCTTTGCTTGCCTTCCGTGCATTGCCTAGCCTTGCGTTTTCGTGCCTTAGCCTTGCCTTGCCTCACCGAACCTTGCCTTGCGTTACCCTTTCCTTGCCTTGCCGTGCATTGCCTAGCCTTGCGTTGTCGTGCCTTAGCCTTGCTTCCCCTTGCCGTGCCGTTCCTTCCTTTACTCTTGCCTTTCCTTGCTTTCCCTTGCATTCCTTGCCTACCGTTACTCTTTCCTTGCCTTGCCGTGCATTGCCTAGCCTTGCGTTGTCGTGCATTAGCCTTACCTTGCCTGACCGTGCCTTGCCTTGCGTTACCCTTTCCTTGCTTTGCCGTGCATTGCCTAGCCGTGCGTTGTCGTGCCTTAGCCTTGTTTCACCTTGCCGTAGCCTTGCTTGCGTTGCCTTGCTTTGCCTTGCCTTCCTTGCCTTCCCTTACTCTTTGCTTGCCTTCCGTGCATTGCGTAGCCTTGCGTTGTCGTGCCGTAGCCTTTTCTTGACCTTGCCAAAGCCTTGCTTGCGTTCCCTTGCTTTGTCTTGCATTCCTTGCCTTCCGTTACTCTTTGCTTGCCTTCCGTGCATTGCCTAGCCTTGCGTTTTCTTGCCTTAGCCTTGTCTCGCCTGACCCTGCCTTGCCTTGCGTTACCCTTTCCTTGCCTTGCTGTGCATTGCCTAGCTTGCGTTGTCGTGCCTTAGCCTTGTTTCCCCTTGCCGTGCCGTTCCTTCCCTTACCATTGTCTTGCCTTGCTTTCCCTTGCCTTTCTTGCCTTCCGTTACTCTTTGCTTGCCTTCCGTGCATTGCCTAGCCTTGCGTTTTCGTGCCTTAGCCTTGCCTTGCCTCACCGTGCCTTGCCTTGCGTTACCCTTTCCTTGCCTTGCCGTGCATTGCCCAGCTTGCGTTGTCGTGCCTTACCCTTGTTTCCCCTTGCCGTGCCGTTCCTTCCGTTACTCTTGCCTTGCCTTGCTTTCCCTTGCCTTCCTTGCCTTCCGTTACTCTTTGCTTGCCTTCCGTGCATTGCCTAGCCTTGCGTTGACGTGCCTTAGCCTTGCCTCGCCTGACCGTGACTTCCCTTGCGTTACCCTTTCCTTGCCTTGCCGTGCATTGCCTAGACGTGCGTTGTTGTGCATTAGCCTTGCCTTGCCTCACCGTGCCTTGCCTTGCGTTATCCTTTCCTTGCCTTGCCGTGCATTGCCTACCTTGCGTTGTCGTGCCTTACCCTTGTTTCCCCTTGCCGTGCCGTGCCTTTTGTTACACTTGCCTTGCCTTGCTTTGCCTTACCTTCCTTTCCTTCTGTTACTCTTTCCTTTCCTAGCCGTGCACTGCCAAGCCTTGTGTTGTCGTGCATTAGCCTTACCTCGCCTGACCGTGCCTTCCCTTGCGTTACCCTTTCCTTGCCTTACCGTGCTTTGCCTAGCCTTGCGTTGTCATGCCTTAGCCTTGTTTCCCTTTGCCTTGCCGTTCCTTCCGTTACCCTTGCCTTGCCTTGCTTTCCCTTGCCTTCCTTGCCTTCCGTTACTCTTTGCTTGCCTTCGCTGCATTGCCTAGCCTTGTGTTGTCGTGCATTAGCCTTGACTTGCCTGACCGTGCCTTTCCTTGCGTTACCCTTTCCTTGCCTTGCCGTGCATTGCCTAGCCTTGCGTTGTCGTGCCTTAGCCTTTCCTCGCCTGACAGAGCCTTGCCTTGCGTTACCCTTTCCTTGCCTTGCCGTGCATTTCCTAGCTTGCGTTGTCGTGACTTAGCATTGTTTCCCCTTGCCGTGCCGTGCCTTTTGTTACACTTGCCTTGCCTTGCTTTGCCTTGCCTTCCATTCCTTCCGTTACTCGTTCTTTGCCTAGCCGTGCACTGCCTAGCCTTGCGTTGTCGTGCATTAGCCTTGCCTTGCCTGACCGTGCCTTGCCTTGCGTTACCCTTTCCTTGCCTTGCCGTGCATTGCCTACCTTGCGTTGTCGTGCCTTACCCTTGTTTCCCCTTGCCCTGCCATGCCTTTTGTTACACGTGCCTTGCCTTGCTTTGCCTTGCCTTCCTTTCCTTCTGTTACTCTTTCCTTACCTTCCTTGCACTGCCTAGCCTTGCGTTGTCGTGCATTAGCCTTGCCTCGACTGACCGTGCCTTGCCTTGCGTTACCCTTTCCTTGCCTTGCCGTGCATTGCCTAGCTTGCGTTGTCGTGCCTTAGCCTTGTTTCCCCTTGCCGTGCCGTTCCTTCCGTTACCCTTGTCTTGCCTTGCTTTCCCTTGCCTTTCTTGCCTTCCGTTACTCTTTGCTTGCCTTCCGTGCTTTGCCTAGCCTTGCGTTTTCGTGCCTTAGCCTTTCCTTGCCTCACCGTGCCTTGCCTTGCGTTACCCTTTCCTTGCCTTGCCGTGCATTGCCTAGCCTTGCGTTGTCGTGCCTTAGCCTTGCTTCACCTTGCCGTAGCCTTGCTTGCGTTGCCTTGCTTTGCCTTGCATTCCTTGCCTTCCTTGCCTTCCGTTACTCTTTGCTTGAATTCCGTGCATTGCCTAGCCTTGCGTTGTCGTGCTTTAGCCTTTTTTTGACCTTGCCATAGCCTTGCTTGCGTTACCTTGCTTTACCTTGCATTCCTTGCCTTCCGTTACTCTTTCCTTGCCTTGCCGTGCATTGCCTAGCCTTGCGTTGTCGTGCATTAGCCTTACCTTGCCTGACCGTGCCTTGCCTTGCGTTACCCTTTCCTTGCTTTGCCGTGCATTGCCTAGCCGTGCGTTGTCGTGCCTTAGCCTTGTTTCACCTTGCCGTAGCCTTGCTTGCGTTGCCTTGCTTTACCTTGACTTCCTTGCCTTCCGTTACTCTTTGCTTTCCTTCCGTGCATTGCCTAGCCTTGCGTTGTCGTGCCGTAGCCTATTTTTGACCTTGCCATAGCCTTGCTTGCGGTACCTTGCTTTGCCTTGCATTCCTTGCCTTCCGTTACTCTTTCCTTGCCTAGCCGTGCACTGCCTAGCCTTGCGTTGTCGTGCATTAGCCTTGCCTCGCCTGATGGTGCCTTGCCTTGCGTTACCCTTTCCTTGCCTTGCCGTGCATTGCCTAGCTTGCGTTGTCGTGCCTTAGCCTTGTTTCCCCTTGCCCTGCCGTTCCTTCCCTTACCCTTGCCTTGCCTTGCTTTCCCTTGCCTTCCTTGCCTTCCGTTACTCTTTGCTTGCCTTCCGTGCATTGCCTAGCCTTGCGTTGTCGTGCCTTAGCCTTGCTTCCCCTTGCCGTGCCGTTCCTTCCGTTACTCTTGCCTTGCCTTGCTTTCCCTTGCATTCCTTGCTTCCGTTACTCTTTCCTTGCCTTGCCGTGCATTGCCTAGCCTTGCGTTGTCGTGCATTAGTCTTGCCTTGCCTGACCGTGCCTTGCCTTGCGTTACCCTTTCCTTGCCTTGCCGTGCATTGCCTAGCTTGCGTTGTCATGCCTTAGCCCTGTTTCCCCTTGCCGTGCCGTTCCTTCCCTTACCCTTAACTTGCCTTGCTTTCCCTTGCCTTCCTTGCCTTCCGTTATTCTTTGCTTACCTTCCGTGCATTGCCTAGCCTTGCGTTGTCGTGCATTAGCCTTGCCTCGCCTGACAGTGCCTTGCCTTGCGTTACCCTTTCCTTGCCTTGCCGTGCATTGCCTAGCCGTGCGTTGTCGTGCATTAGCCTTGCCTTGCCTCACCGTGCCTTGCCTTGCGTCACCCTTTCCTTGCCTTGCCGTGCATTACCTAGCTTGCGTTGTCGTGCCTTAGCCTTGTTTCCCCTTGCCGTGCCGTGCCTTTTGTTTCACTTGCCTTGCATTGCTTTGCCTTGCCTTCCTTTCCTTCTCTTACGCATTCCTTCCCTAGCCGTGCACTGCCAAGCCTTGCGTTGTCGTGCATTAGCCTTCCCTCGAATGACCGTGCCTGGCCTTGCGTTACCCTCTCCTTCCCTTGCCTTGCTTTGCCTAGCCGTGCGTTGTCGTGCATTAGCCTTGCCTTGCCTCACCGTGCCTTGCCTTGCGTTACCCTTTCTTGCCTTGCCGTGCTTTGCCTAGCCATGCGTTGTCGTGCCTTAGCCTTGTTTCCCCTTGCCGTGCCGTTCCTTCCGTTACTCTTGCCTTGCCTTGCTTTCCCTTGCATTCCTTGCCTTCCGTTACTCTTTCCTTGCCTAGCCGTGCACTGCCTAGCCTTCCGTTGTCGTGCATTAGCCTTGCCTCGACTGACCGTGCCTTGCCTTGCGTTACCCTTTCCTTGCCTTGCCGTGCATTGCCTAGCTTGCGTTGTCGTGCCTTACCCTTGTTTCCCCTTGCCGTGCCGTTCCTTACCTTACCCTTAACTTGCCTTGCTTTCCCTTGCCTTCCTTGCCTTCCGTTACTCTTTGCTTACCTTCCGTGCATTGCCTAGCCTTGCGTTGTCGTGCCTTACCCTTTCCTCGCCTGACAGAGCCTTGCCTTGCGTTACCGTTTCCTTGCCTTGCCGTGCATTGCCTAGCTTGCGTTGTCGTGACTTAGCCTTGTTTCCCCTTGCCGTGCCGTGCCTTTTGTTTCACTTGCCTTGCCTTGCTTTGCCTTGCCTTCCATTCCTTCTCTTACGCATTCCTTGCCTAGCCGTGCACTGCCAAGCCTTGCGTTGTCGTGCATTAGCCTTCCCTCGACAGACCGTGCCTGGCCTTGCGTTACCCTCTCCTTCCCTTGCATTGCTTTGCCTAACAGTGCGTTGTCGTGCATTAGCCTTGCCTTCCCTCACCGTGCCTTGCCTTGCGTTACCCTTTCCTTGCCTTCCCGTGTTTCGCCTAGCCTTGCGTTGTCGTGCCTTAGCCTTGTTTCCCCTTGCCGTGCCGTTCCTTCCGTTACTCTTGCCTTGCCTTGCTTTCCCTTGCATTCCTTACATTCCGTTACTCTTTCCTTGCCTTGCCGTGCATTGCCTAGCCTTCCGTTGTCGTGCATTAGCCTTGCATTTCCTGACCGTGCCTTGCCTTGCGTTACCCTTTCCTTGCCTTGCCGTGCATTGCCTAGCTTGCGTTGTCGTGCCTTAGCCTTGTTTCCCCTTGCCGTGCCGTTCCTTACCTTACCCTTAACTTGCCTTGCTTTCCCTTGCCTTCCTTGCCTTCCGTTACTCTTTGCTTACCTTCCGTGCATTGCCTAGCCTTGCGTTGTCGTGCCTTAGCCTTGCCTCGCCTGACAGAGACTTGCCTTGCGTTACCCTTTCCTTGCCTTGCCGTGCATTTCCTAGCTTGCGTTGTCGTGCCTTAGCCTTGTTTCCCCTTGACGTGCCTTGCCTTTTGTTACACTTGCCTTGCCTTGCTTTGCCTTGCCTTCCATTCCTTCCGTTACTCGTTCCTTGCCTAGCCGTGCACTGCCTAGCATTGCGTTGTCGTGCATTAGCCTTGCCTTGCCTGACCGTGCCTGGCCTTGCGTTACCCTTTCCTTGCCTTGCCGTGCTTTGCCTAGCTTGCGTTGTCGTGCCTTAGCCTTGTTTCCCCTTGCCTTGCCGTTCCTTCCCTTACTCTTAACTTTCCTTGCTTTCCCTTGCCTTCCTTGCCTTCCGTTACTCTTTGCTTACCTTCCGTGCATTGCCTAGCCTTGCGTTGTCGTGCCTTAGCCTTGCCTCGGTTGACCGTGCCTTGCCTTGCGTTACCCTCTCCTTCCCTTGCCTTGCTTTGCCTAGCCGTGCGTTGTCGTGCATTAGCCTTGCCTTGCCTCACCGTGCCTTGCGTTGCGTTACCCTTTCCTTGCCTTGCCGTGCTTTGCCTATCCTTGCGTTTTCGTGCCTTAGCCTTGTTTCCCCTTGCCGTGCCGTTCCTTCCCTTACCCTTAACTTGCCTTGCTTTCCCTTGCCTTCCTTGCCTTCCGTTGCTCTTTGCTTACCTTCCGTGCATTGCCTAGCCTTGCGTTGTCGTGACTTAGCCTTGCCTCGCCTGACAGAGCCTTGCCTTGCGTTACCCTTTCCTGGCCTGGCCGTGCATTGCCTAGCCGTGCGTTGCCGTGCCTTAGCCTTGCCTTGTCTCACCGTCCCTTGCCTTGCGTTACCCTTTCCTTGCCTTGCCGTGCTTTTCCTAGCCTTGCGTTTTCGTGCCTTAACCTTGTTTCCGCTTGCCGTGCCGTTCCTTCCCTTACCCTTGTCTTGCCTTGCTTTCCCTTGCCTTTCTTGCCTTCCGTTACTCTTTGCTTGCCTTCCGTGCATTGCCTAGCCTTGCGTTTTCGTGCCTTAGCCTTGCCTTGCCTCACCGTGCCTTGCCTTGCGTTACCCTTTCCTTGCCTTGCCGTGCATTGCCTAGCCTTGCGTTGTCGTGCCTTAGCCTTGCTTCCCCTTGCCGTGCCGTTCCTTCCGTTACTCTTGCCTTGCCTTGCTTTCCCTTGCCTTCGTTGCCTTCCGTTACTCTTTGCTTGCCTTCCGTGCATTGCCTAGCCTTGCGTTGACGTGCCTTAGCCTTGCCTCGCCTGACCGTGACTTCCCTTGCGTTACCCTTTCCTTGCCTTGCCGTGCATTGCCTAGACGTGCGTTGTTGTGCATTAGCCTTGCCTTGCCTCACCGTGCCTTGCCTTGCGTTACCCTTTCCTTGCCTTGCCGTGCATTGCCTACCTTGCGTTGTCGTGCCTTACCCTTGTTTCCCCTTGCCGTGCCGTGCCTTTTGTTACACTTGCCTTGCCTTGCTTTGCCTTACCTTCCTTTCCTTCTGTTACTCTTTCCTTGCCTAGCCGTGCACTGCCAAGCCTTGTGTTGTCGTGCATTAGCCTTGCCTCGACTGACCGTGCCTTGCCTTGCGTTACCCTTTCCTTGCCTTGCCGTGCATTGCCTAGCTTGCGTTGTTGTGCCTTAGCCTTGTTTCCCCTTGCCGTGCCGTTCCTTCCCTTACCCTTGCCTTGCCTTGCTTTCCCTTGCCTTTCTTGCCTTCCGTTACTCTTTGCTTGCCTTCCGTGCATTGCCTAGCCTTGCGTTTTCGTGCCTTAGCCTTGCCTTGCCTCACCGTGCCTTGCCTTGCGTTACCCTTTCCTTGCCTTGCCGTGCATTGCCTAGCCTTGCGTTGTCGTGCCTTAGTCTTGCTTCCCCTTGCCGTGCCGTTCCTTCCGTTACTCTTGCCTTGCTTTGCTTTCCCTTGCATTCCTTGCCTTCCGTTACTCTTCCCTTGCCTTGCCGTGCATTGCCTAGCCTTGCGTTGTCATGCATTAGCCTTGCCTTGCCTGACCGTGCCTTGCCTTGCGTTACCCTTTCCTTGCCTTGGCGTGCATTGCCTAGCTTGCGTTGTCATGCCTTAGCCCTGTTTCCCCTTGCCGTGCCGTTCCTTCCCTTACCCTTAACTTGCCTTGCTTTCCCTTGCCTTACTTGCATTCCGTTACTCTTTGCTTGCCTTCCGTGCATTGCCTAGCCTTGCGTTTTCGTGCCTTAGCCTTGCCTTGCCTCACCGTGCCTTGCCTTGCGTTACCCTTTCCTTACCTGGCCGTGCATTGCCTAGCCGTGAGTTGCCGTGCCTTAGCCTTGTTTCCCCTTGCCGAGCCGTTCCTTCCGTTAAACTTGCCTTGCCTTGCTTTCTCTTGCCTTCCGTTAATCTTCGCTTGCCTTACCTGCATTGCCTAGCCTTGCGTTGTCGTGCCTTAGCCTTGCCTCGCCTGACCGTGACTTCCCTTGCGTTACCCTTTCCTTGCCTTGCCGTGCATTGCCTAGCCGTGCGTTGTTGTGCATTAGCCTTGCCTTGCCTCACCGTGCCTTGCCTTGCGTTACCCTTTCCTTGCCTTGCCGTGCATTGCCTAGCTTGCGTTGTCGTGCCTTACCCTTGTTTCCCCTTGCCGTGCCGTGCCTTTTTTTCACTTGCCTTGCACTGCTTTGCCTTGCCTTCCTTTCCTTCTGTTACTCTTTCCGTGCCTAGCCGTGCACTGCCAAGCCTTGCGTTGTCGTGCATTAGCCTTGCCTCAACTGACCGTGCCTTGCCTTGCGTTACCCTTTCCTTGCCTTGCCGTGCATTGCCTAGCTTGCGTTGTCGTGCCTTAGCCTTGTTTCCCCTTGCGGTGCCTTTCCTTCCCTTACTCTTAACTTGCCTTGCTTTCCCTTGCCTTCCTTGCCTTCCGTTACTCTTTGCTTACCTTCCGTGCATTGCCTAGCCTTGCGTTGTCGAGCCTTAGCCTTGCCTCGCTTGACCGTGCCTTGCCTTGCGTTACCCTCTCTTTCCCTTGCCTTGCTTTGCCTAGCCGTGCGTTGTCGTGCATTAGCCTTGCCTTGCCTCACCGTGCCTTGCCTTGCGTTACCCTTTCCTTGCCTTGCCGTGCATTGCCTAGCTTGCGTTGTCGTGCCTTAGCCTTGTTTCCCCTTGGCGTGCCCTTCCTTCCCTTACCCTTGCCTTGCCTTGCTTTTCCTTGCCTTTCTTGCCTTCCGTTACTCTTTGCTTGCCTTCCGTGCATTGCCTAGCCTTGCGTTTTCGTGCCTTAGCCTTGCCTTGCCTCACCGAACCTTGCCTTGCGTTACCCTTTCCTTGCCTTGCCGTGCATTGCCTAGCCTTGCGTTGTCGTGCCTTAGCCTTGCTTCCCCTTGCCGTGCCGTTCCTTCCTTTACTCTTGCCTTTCCTTGCTTTCCCTTGCATTCCTTGCCTACCGTTACTCTTTCCTTGCCTTGCCGTGCATTGCCTAGCCGGGCGTTGTCGTGCCTTAGCCTTGTTTCACCTTGCCGTAGCCTTGCTTGCGTTGCCTTGCTTTGCCTTGCCTTCCTTGCCTTCCCTTACTCTTTGCTTGCCTTCCGTGCATTGCGTAGCCTTGCGTTGTCGTGCCGTAGCCTTTTCTTGACCTTGCCAAAGCCTTGCTTGCGTTCCCTTGCTTTGTCTTGCATTCCTTGCCTTCCGTTACTCTTTGCTTGCCTTCCGTGCATTGCCTAGCCTTGCGTTTTCTTGCCTTAGCCTTGTCTCGCCTGACCCTGCCTTGCCTTGCGTTACCCTTTCCTTGCCTTGCTGTGCATTGCCTAGCTTGCGTTGTCGTGCCTTAGCCTTGTTTCCCCTTGCCGTGCCGTTCCTTCCCTTACCATTGTCTTGCCTTGCTTTCCCTTGCCTTTCTTGCCTTCCGTTACTCTTTGCTTGCCTTCCGTGCATTGCCTAGCCTTGCGTTTTCGTGCCTTAGCCTTGCCTTGCCTCACCGTGCCTTGCCTTGCGTTACCCTTTCCTTGCCTTGCCGTGCATTGCCCAGCTTGCGTTGTCGTGCCTTACCCTTGTTTCCCCTTGCCGTGCCGTGCCTTTTGTTACACTTGCCTTGCCTTGCTTTGCCTTGCCTTCCTTTCCTTCTGTTACTCTTTCCTTGCCTAGCCGTGCACTGCCTAGCCTTCCGTTGTCGTGCATTAGCCTTGCCTCGACTGACCGTGCCTTGCCTTGCGTTACCCTTTCCTTGCCTTGCCGTGCATTGCCTAGCCTTGCGTTGTCGTGCCTTAGCCTTGCTTCCCCTTGCCGTGCCGTTCCTTCCGTTACTCTTGCCTTGCCTTGCTTTCCCTTGCATTCCTTCCCTTCCGTTACTCTTTCCTTGCCTTGCCGTGCATTGCCTAGCCTTGTGTTGTCGTGCATTAGCCTTGACTTGCCTGACCGTGCCTTTCCTTGCGTTACCCTTTCCTTGCCTTGCCGTGCATTGCCTAGCCTTGCGTTGTCGTGCCTTAGCCTTTCCTCGCCTGACAGAGCCTTGCCTTGCGTTACCCTTTCCTTGCCTTGCCGTGCATTTCCTAGCTTGCGTTGTCGTGACTTAGCATTGTTTCCCCTTGCCGTGCCGTGCCTTTTGTTACACTTGCCTTGCCTTGCTTTGCCTTGCCTTCCATTCCTTCCGTTACTCGTTCTTTGCCTAGCCGTGCACTGCCTAGCCTTGCGTTGTCGTGCATTAGCCTTGCCTTGCCTGACCGTGCCTTGCCTTGCGTTACCCTTTCCTTGCCTTGCCGTGCATTGCCTACCTTGCGTTGTCGTGCCTTACCCTTGTTTCCCCTTGCCCTGCCATGCCTTTTGTTACACGTGCCTTGCCTTGCTTTGCCTTGCCTTCCTTTCCTTCTGTTACTCTTTCCTTGCCTAGCCGTGCACTGCCTAGCCTTGCGTTGTCGTGCATTAGCCTTGCCTCGACTGACCGTGCCTTGCCTTGCGTTACCCTTTCCTTGCCTTGCCGTGCATTGCCTAGCTTGCGTTGTCGTGCCTTAGCCTTGTTTCCCCTTGCCGTGCCGTTCCTTCCGTTACCCTTGTCTTGCCTTGCTTTCCCTTGCCTTTCTTGCCTTCCGTTACTCTTTGCTTGCCTTCCGTGCTTTGCCTAGCCTTGCGTTTTCGTGCCTTAGCCTTTCCTTGCCTCACCGTGCCTTGCCTTGCGTTACCCTTTCCTTGCCTTGCCGTGCATTGCCTAGCCTTGCGTTGTCGTGCCTTAGCCTTGCTTCCCCTTGCCGTGCCGTTCCTTCCGTTACTCTTACCTTGCCTTGCTTTCCCTTGCCTTCCTTGCCTTCCGTTACTCTTTGCTTGCCTTCCGTGCATTGCCTAGCCTTGCGTTGTCGTGCCTTAGCCTTGCCTCGCCTGACCGTGACTTCCCTTGCGTTACCCTTTCCTTGCCTTGCCGTGCATTGCCTAGACGTGCGTTGTTGTGCATTAGCCTTGCCTTGCCTCACCGTGCCTTGCCTTGCGTTACCCTTTCCTTGCCTTGCCGTGCATTGCCTACCTTGCGTTGTCGTGCCTTACCCTTGTTTCCCCTTGCCGTGCCGTGCCTTTTGTTACACTTGCCTTGCCTTGCTTTGCCTTACCTTCCTTTCCTTCTGTTACTCTTTCCTTGCCTAGCCGTGCACTGCCAAGCCTTGTGTTGTCGTGCATTAGCCTTGCCTCGACTGACCGTGCCTTGCCTTGCGTTACCCTTTCCTTGCCTTGCCGTGCATTGCCTAGATTGCGTTGTCGTGCCTTAGCCTTGCCTTGTCTCACGGTGCCTTGTCTTGCGTTACCCTTTCCTTGCCTTGCCGTGCTTTGCCTAGCCTTGCGTTGTCATGCCTTAGCCTTGTTTCCCCTTGCCGTGCCGTTCCTTCCGTTACCCTTGCCTTGCCTTGCTTTCCCTTGAGTTCCTTGCCTTCCGTTGCTCTTTGCTTACCTTCCGTGCATTGCCTAGCCTTGCGTTGTCGTGCATTAGTCTTGCCTTGCCTGACCGTGCCTTGCCTTGCGTTACCCTTTCCTTGCCTTGCCGTGCATTGCCTAGCTTGCGTTGTCATGCCTTAGCCCTGTTTCCCCTTGCCGTGCCGTTCCTTCCCTTACCCTTAACTTGCCTTGCTTTCCCTTGCCTTCCTTGCCTTCCGTTAGTCTTTGCTTACCTTCCGTGCATTGCCTAGCCTTGCGTTGTCGTGCATTAGCCTTGCCTCGCCTGACAGTGCCTTGCCTTGCGTTACCCTTTCCTTGCCTTGCCGTGCATTGCCTAGCCGTGTGTTGTCGTGCATTAGCCTTGCCTTGCCTCACCGTGCCTTGCCTTGCGTCACCCTTTCCTTGCCTTGCCGTGCATTACCTAGCTTGCGTTGTCGTGCCTTAGCCTTGTTTCCCCTTGCCGTGCCGTGCCTTTTGTTTCACTTGCCTTGCATTGCTTTGCCTTGCCTTCCTTTCCTTCTCTTACGCATTCCTTCCCTAGCCGTGCACTGCCAAGCCTTGCGTTGTCGTGCATTAGCCTTCCCTCGAATGACCGTGCCTGGCCTTGCGTTACCCTCTCCTTCCCTTGCCTTGCTTTGCCTAGCCGTGCGTTGTCGTGCATTAGCCTTGCCTTGCCTCACCGTGCCTTGCCTTGCGTTACCCTTTCTTGCCTTGCCGTGCTTTGCCTAGCCATGCGTTGTCGTGCCTTAGCCTTGTTTCCCCTTGCCGTGCCGTTCCTTCCGTTACTCTTGCCTTGCCTTGCTTTCCCTTGCATTCCTTGCCTTCCGTTACTCTTTCCTTGCCTAGCCGTGCACTGCCTAGCCTTCCGTTGTCGTGCATTAGCCTTGCCTCGACTGACCGTGCCTTGCCTTGCGTTACCCTTTCCTTGCCTTGCCGTGCATTGCCTAGCTTGCGTTGTCGTGCCTTAGCCTTGTTTCCCCTTGCCGTGCCGTTCCTTACCTTACCCTTAACTTGCCTTGCTTTCCCTTGCCTTCCTTGCCTTCCGTTACTCTTTGCTTACCTTCCGTGCATTGCCTAGCCTTGCGTTGTCGTGCCTTACCCTTTCCTCGCCTGACAGAGCCTTGCCTTGCGTTACCGTTTCCTTGCCTTGCCGTGCATTGCCTAGCTTGCGTTGTCGTGACTTAGCCTTGTTTCCCCTTGCCGTGCCGTGCCTTTTGTTTCACTTGCCTTGCCTTGCTTTGCCTTGCCTTCCATTCCTTCTCTTACGCATTCCTTGCCTAGCCGTGCACTGCCAAGCCTTGCGTTGTCGTGCATTAGCCTTCCCTCGACAGACCGTGCCTGGCCTTGCGTTACCCTCTCCTTCCCTTGCATTGCTTTGCCTAACAGTGCGTTGTCGTGCATTAGCCTTGCCTTCCCTCACCGTGCCTTGCCTTGCGTTACCCTTTCCTTGCCTTCCCGTGTTTCGCCTAGCCTTGCGTTGTCGTGCCTTAGCCTTGTTTCCCCTTGCCGTGCCGTTCCTTCCGTTACTCTTGCCTTGCCTTGCTTTCCCTTGCATTCCTTACATTCCGTTACTCTTTCCTTGCCTTGCCGTGCATTGCCTAGCCTTCCGTTGTCGTGCATTAGCCTTGCATTTCCTGACCGTGCCTTGCCTTGCGTTACCCTTTCCTTGCCTTGCCGTGCATTGCCTAGCTTGCGTTGTCGTGCCTTAGCCTTGTTTCCCCTTGCCGTGCCGTTCCTTACCTTACCCTTAACTTGCCTTGCTTTCCCTTGCCTTCCTTGCCTTCCGTTACTCTTTGCTTACCTTCCGTGCATTGCCTAGCCTTGCGTTGTCGTGCCTTAGCCTTGCCTCGCCTGACAGAGACTTGCCTTGCGTTACCCTTTCCTTGCCTTGCCGTGCATTTCCTAGCTTGCGTTGTCGTGCCTTAGCCTTGTTTCCCCTTGACGTGCCTTGCCTTTTGTTACACTTGCCTTGCCTTGCTTTGCCTTGCCTTCCATTCCTTCCGTTACTCGTTCCTTGCCTAGCCGTGCACTGCCTAGCATTGCGTTGTCGTGCATTAGCCTTGCCTTGCCTGACCGTGCCTGGCCTTGCGTTACCCTTTCCTTGCCTTGCCGTGCTTTGCCTAGCTTGCGTTGTCGTGCCTTAGCCTTGTTTCCCCTTGCCTTGCCGTTCCTTCCCTTACTCTTAACTTTCCTTGCTTTCCCTTGCCTTCCTTGCCTTCCGTTACTCTTTGCTTACCTTCCGTGCATTGCCTAGCCTTGCGTTGTCGTGCCTTAGCCTTGCCTCGGTTGACCGTGCCTTGCCTTGCGTTACCCTCTCCTTCCCTTGCCTTGCTTTGCCTAGCCGTGCGTTGTCGTGCATTAGCCTTGCCTTGCCTCACCGTGCCTTGCGTTGCGTTACCCTTTCCTTGCCTTGCCGTGCTTTGCCTATCCTTGCGTTTTCGTGCCTTAGCCTTGTTTCCCCTTGCCGTGCCGTTCCTTCCCTTACCCTTAACTTGCCTTGCTTTCCCTTGCCTTCCTTGCCTTCCGTTGCTCTTTGCTTACCTTCCGTGCATTGCCTAGCCTTGCGTTGTCGTGACTTAGCCTTGCCTCGCCTGACAGAGCCTTGCCTTGCGTTACCCTTTCCTGGCCTGGCCGTGCATTGCCTAGCCGTGCGTTGCCGTGCCTTAGCCTTGCCTTGTCTCACCGTCCCTTGCCTTGCGTTACCCTTTCCTTGCCTTGCCGTGCTTTTCCTAGCCTTGCGTTTTCGTGCCTTAACCTTGTTTCCGCTTGCCGTGCCGTTCCTTCCCTTACCCTTGTCTTGCCTTGCTTTCCCTTGCCTTTCTTGCCTTCCGTTACTCTTTGCTTGCCTTCCGTGCATTGCCTAGCCTTGCGTTTTCGTGCCTTAGCCTTGCCTTGCCTCACCGTGCCTTGCCTTGCGTTACCCTTTCCTTGCCTTGCCGTGCATTGCCTAGCCTTGCGTTGTCGTGCCTTAGCCTTGCTTCCCCTTGCCGTGCCGTTCCTTCCGTTACTCTTGCCTTGCCTTGCTTTCCCTTGCCTTCGTTGCCTTCCGTTACTCTTTGCTTGCCTTCCGTGCATTGCCTAGCCTTGCGTTGACGTGCCTTAGCCTTGCCTCGCCTGACCGTGACTTCCCTTGCGTTACCCTTTCCTTGCCTTGCCGTGCATTGCCTAGACGTGCGTTGTTGTGCATTAGCCTTGCCTTGCCTCACCGTGCCTTGCCTTGCGTTACCCTTTCCTTGCCTTGCCGTGCATTGCCTACCTTGCGTTGTCGTGCCTTACCCTTGTTTCCCCTTGCCGTGCCGTGCCTTTTGTTACACTTGCCTTGCCTTGCTTTGCCTTACCTTCCTTTCCTTCTGTTACTCTTTCCTTGCCTAGCCGTGCACTGCCAAGCCTTGTGTTGTCGTGCATTAGCCTTGCCTCGACTGACCGTGCCTTGCCTTGCGTTACCCTTTCCTTGCCTTGCCGTGCATTGCCTAGCTTGCGTTGTTGTGCCTTAGCCTTGTTTCCCCTTGCCGTGCCGTTCCTTCCCTTACCCTTGCCTTGCCTTGCTTTCCCTTGCCTTTCTTGCCTTCCGTTACTCTTTGCTTGCCTTCCGTGCATTGCCTAGCCTTGCGTTTTCGTGCCTTAGCCTTGCCTTGCCTCACCGTGCCTTGCCTTGCGTTACCCTTTCCTTGCCTTGCCGTGCATTGCCTAGCCTTGCGTTGTCGTGCCTTAGTCTTGCTTCCCCTTGCCGTGCCGTTCCTTCCGTTACTCTTGCCTTGCTTTGCTTTCCCTTGCATTCCTTGCCTTCCGTTACTCTTCCCTTGCCTTGCCGTGCATTGCCTAGCCTTGCGTTGTCATGCATTAGCCTTGCCTTGCCTGACCGTGCCTTGCCTTGCGTTACCCTTTCCTTGCCTTGGCGTGCATTGCCTAGCTTGCGTTGTCATGCCTTAGCCCTGTTTCCCCTTGCCGTGCCGTTCCTT